>NC_056726.1:798768866-798878866 GCF_019279795.1 Protopterus annectens
AGGGAAGATTGGATTTTGGTTAGGAGTGGGGCTCCGTAGAGAAGAGAGGGGATGAGGAATGAGGTAGAAAGAGTGATTTTAGTGGAGGGTGTAAGGTAGCGATTGTGTCGGTATAGCATGCCTAGTTTTTGATGTGTTTTTTTTATGTTGAGTTGAATGTGAGAGTTGAATTTAAGGTAACTGTCTATTTGAACACCAAGTAATTTAGCATTGGACACCAATTCCAGGGATGTGTTGTTGTGGCTGTTAATTAATAGAGAATTAGTATTGATAGAGATGTGTTTAGAGGGGGTAAATACCATTAGTTTGGTTTTAGAGGCATTAAGAACAAGGTGGTTATCTTTCATCCAGAGTTCAGTGAAAGAGAAGGCATCTTGTGTAAGCTTTTGTAGTACTGGGAAGGATGTAGCAGTGCAGATGATAGTTGAATCATCTGCGTATTGGATAACGCTGGAGAATGGAATAGAGTTGTGGAAGTTGTTAATGAATATATTAAATAGCAGAGGACCCAGTATGGAGCCCTGGGGAACTCCAGTTGGGGTGATTAGAAAAGAGGATGTGGCCTTTTTCCATTTAACTGCTTGATATCTATTTGATAAGTAGCTAGAGAACCAGGACAGTGAGGAAGGAGATAAGTTGAGTTGAGAGAGTTTGGTTAGAAGGAGCGTGTGAGAGATAGTGTCAAAGGCCTTTGAAAGATCAAGGAAGAGGGTAGAGACAATATGACCAGAGTCCCGAGCTTTATTTACAGTTTCTAGGAAGGAGAGGAGGGCTGACATAGTGCTGTGGCCGGGTCTAAAACCGTGCTGAATTGGAGTGAGCAGATTATTGCTTAAGAGGTAAGGTAGTAGCTGTAAATGGATACACTTTTCTAGGAGTTTAGAGATGGGGGATAAGATAGCTATGGGGCGGAAGTTTGCAATATTGTTGTTATTGCCACCTTTGTGTAAAGGTATGATGTAAGCCTTTTTCCAGATTTGGGGTACCATGCTTTCTTGGATAGAGCAGTTGATTAATATACTGATGGGGTAGGCTATGGCCTCAGCAGAAATGCTGAGGAAGTAAGAAGGAATGTTGTCAGGGGCATTGGAGCATGGTTTTAGTTTTTGTAAAAGTTTTTTTATTGTGGATGTCGGAATTGGTTTTAGTGATAGAGGTGTATGAAGAGGGGGTGACAGAGATGGAGAGGGAGTGGTAGTAGAGATGGAGGAGTAGGGAGGAGGTGTGTGAAGAGGGGGTGACAGAGATGGAGAGGGAGTGGTAGTAGAGATGGAGGAGTAGGGAGGAGTGCTAGTGGGAGAAGTGGAGGATGGAGCGGTATTGGAGAATGAAGATGTTAGTTTGGAGATGGAATCTATGAAAAATGAGTTGAATTATGTAGCTAAGTCATTGTCAGAAGCATTGGAGTCAGGAGTGGGGTTGAGTAAGTTGCCAGGATTGATAAGGGTAGATATTCCTTTCCAGAACTTCTGAGGGTTTGTTTTATTATTGTTTTGAAGTTTGGAGAAATAGTTTTGTCGATCAGCAATAATGAGATTTTTTACTTTATTTCTGAGTGTTTTGAATTCGAGATGGGAGAGGGGAGATTTATTTTTATGGTAAAGTGCCCAGACTTTATCTCTGTGTTTCATAGCTGCTAGAGTAGTTTTGGTTAGCCAATGGGTAGTTTTTGGTTTTATTCTTTTGGAGCTTAGGGGAGCATGGTGATCTAGGATATTTAAAAAGGTTGTGTTGAAGTGAGCTACTGCATCATCTAGGGTTAGAGTTTTTAGAATATCCCAGTTGATTGCTTTTAGAGAGTCAGTGAAAGCTGTTGGTTTAAAGTTTTTTTGATTGCGTATGGTAATGTAGTTATGTGTTCTTAGTAAAGGTGTAGGGAGTCGGTGTGCAAAGGTGGGCAGGTGATCACTGAGGGAGTCTGGAAGTGTACCACTGTCAGAGAAGTAATGAGGGTGAGAGACTAAGATCCAGTCTAGAATGCTACCCGAAGATAGAGTTTTAGAGGGGCGGGTTGTGGAATTAATTAGCTCTGAGAAGTTGTAAAGGTTTATGTTAAGTGGACTTGTGTTTGACTGAATGGAGGACCAGTTTATGTTAGTATCTCCTAGGATTATTATTTCATTGTTAATATTAGTGGAGAGCCAGAAGAGTATATTTTCTAATGTAGTAATATTGTCTCCAGGGGGGGATGTAGAGGGAGACTATTACTATGTGTTTGTGTTTATTAAGTTGAAATTTTGTCAAGAGTATTTCTGAATTGTTGAATTTGGGAATAGGCTTGTTATAAGGGGTGACTGACAGGGAGGATGAATGCAAAAGAGCAACACCACCACCTTTTTTGTGGGATCTGTCTTTTCGGATGATAGAGTAGTTTGGTGGTGTTATTTCATGGTCTTTTATGTGAGACTTTAGCCATGTTTCAGATATAGATAAAATGTTGGGTTTGTTGTGTGAGAGCCAGGCATGGAGGCTTGGGATTTTGTTTACTATGCTTTGGGAGTTTAGGGAGGTAATAAATATAGACTTGTCTATGTTGGAGGGGTTTGAGGGGCCAGGGTTGGGATGTATGTCTCCTGATAATAGGGTAGTAATTAGATATAGAATAATATTGGTTAGGTGTTTGGATTGCTTAGAGTATGGGTTGTACTTTAATGCATTGGTAAAGTATGGGTTGAACTTTAATGCATTGGTAAAGTATGAGTTAGCTGCTGTTGTGGATGAGTGTTTGTGGGGGTTAATGAGATTAAAAGTAAAGAATAGTTGATTTTTTATAGGATAGAGATAGGGAAATATTGTGATGTGAGGTTTTGATGGAAATGTGTTGAAGTCAGTAGTTATGTGGAAGGCTTGAGTATGGTTAGTATGTGTGGGTTGAGTGAGGTAGTAGATGTAGGATAGGTTGAGGAGAAATAATAGTAGTGGGGTGTAGGTTAAGGGTTTTGGGAACATAGTGTAGGAGGTTATTTAAAGTGAAAATTGAGGGGATGTTAGTAGTTACTATGCTGTAGGTTAGTAAGCCTTTTTGTAGTAGGATTGGGGAGTAGGTAGGCCTTTGGATTTGACTGTGGGGAGTATGTTGAGGAGTAGTGGATTAGATGGGTTAGGTAGAGGATGTGGGCTGGGCAGTGAAGATTGATTGCTTAGATAGGGTGTACTAGTGGGTGGAGAGATGAATGTCTATGGGTGGGATAGGGGAGAGGAACTTGAGAGAGTTGTGGAGTATAATTGGTTAGGAGTTCTAGTGGGTGTGGTTGGGTAAGTATAAATGTAGATGTAGTGGGGGCGGGTGAGAATAGGGGGCAGGGTAGGGGAGTGGAGTGAGCCCGCAGGGCGAACAGAGCGGGAAGAGCCAAGGGAGGCAGAGCGAGAACCTATCAGTGGACTATTGTATGGAGAGGTAAGTACAAGGGGCAATGGGTTTAATAGGATAGTGTTACTTAAGATGTTAAAGAGAAAGGAGAAAAAAGAAAGCAGGAAAGTTAGAACATGTTTAAAGTAGACTTTAAGGTAATAGATGTGAGAAGCAAGAGTGGTGGGGCTAGGGAGCCACCTAGTGGACAGATGCTAGAGTGTACCAGGGATTCTACCAAGGTAGATCGCTAGGCTGAAACTTGTTGAGGAGGACAAGGGAATAGTTGAAAAAAGTAGTCTGGAGTGGGGGTTTGGCTGCTGAGCTGTCCTGGCAAGGGAGCATACAGAATCTAGCAGGGCTTTTAATACAGTATTACAGAAATGTAGCAGTGGTTGTACATACTTTCTTAATTCCTTCTGTGACAATGTAGGTCTTTTCATAAACAAGGGATATGGCAGTAGAACTTTTCTATATTATTTTGGGTCTAGGTATCCAGGCCAGGCGTAGTCACAAGGAGGTATTTCAGGGTAAAGGTTGGAGAATAGGAGAGAAATTATAGAGAGAGAGATTGCACTTTAATAGGCAGTACAGAAGCAAAATAGCTAACTTTAACAAATAAATGTAAGGAGGTATCAATGAATAACAATTAACATATGCAATACATCTTAAAGAGATGAGAAAAGGAAGCAATTTATACTTATACCACTTGGTTACACTTAGGTAAAGAAAAAATAAAATGTGAATGCATTTATCCTTACTGTAGCATACACTGGGCAGATACAGATCAACACTAGCTAATGATACAAAACATTAGGTTATGCAGTGAATATTACAGTGAAAAATAAACAGTCAATTCTCTGAGAGGCAGTACAATATGTGATAGGTATCTTATCGAACAACCTTTTTGTTGTTGTGTATGTGATAAGCGCTAGTCGCTCAGCTGGACACAGTATATGGATTTGCGCCAAAAGATATACTAGGCTAGTACGACAGTTATGTACATAAACCAAAGGATATACTAGGCTAGCACGATAGTTATTTACAGGAACGCTTGGTCAGCGCTTGTACCAGCACGCCAACAAGAACAAAGTATGTTCCTTGACTTTAATTATCTGTTAGGCAGATTAAATGGTATCGTGTGTAAAAAGCTCTGTTCACTCAGCAGGCCTTTATACCCGTTTGTAATCTGGTTCCGCAGTAATAATTTTGCTACAGACAGCATTTATTTCTTTTTGTGCATACCTTGTCTGGTCTTCTATTAAAGCTCTAAACTCATGTGCAACTGGTGTGCCCTTTTGCAAATAATGCACACAGTCCTAGCTGAGTAGCTTGTACTTGAAAAATCACAGGTTGGGAGGCATTGTAAAACTTCAGTTTTGGTGCTTTTGTATTAATCATTAACTCATAATTTCTGTCCAGTACTGTAGAGCAAAACCAGATGACATCACGTTGTGGTAGCTTCTTCAGTGCTGCTATGGTATGCTATATGCTTGATGTAAATTTTTGAGAGATACAGAACAATTCCATGTAATCACATAAGAGCTTATTAGTTTTTCGGTGTTTGCTTATTTAGTATAGAATCAGCTTTATCCTGATCTTGCTTCAGACTCTCCAAAGTCATACTGTGGTTCCTATATTTATGTGTAATGGTGCCTATTTAATATCTGTTCTTATTCAGCATCAGATGTTTATGCCTCAGACTAAATGCTTATTGAGCTTCATGTCTTGCTATCATCTTGTAGAACCTCAGACAAATAAATTATTTGAAGTTTGACGTGTATGATGTTAATTATTCCTTCAAGGTCCTCTGATCTCAGTGAGTGTTCCTTGGAAGACTCTTGGTGCTGAAGAAATTCCATAATATAATCTGAGATACTTATATCTTCGCAAAATGATATTAAATATATTAATAGTCATCTTCATAAGTTCATTTGTCAAAAGTTTTGAATTGCATTTACCACAGACAAATATTTATCACTAGCCATGCTGAAGACAGCCTCTTCAACAGTTTGAAGTGCATAATGTTACCTTTCCTTGTTCAAATTTTGAGGATCTGTGTATATCCTTAGCTTGTTTTCTTTCACCACTGTTATCATTTATTCATCCACTAAGTCAATACATTTTTTTATAATTACACTAAGGTTCCACTGTTCTCAGTCCCTGACTTGGACTTTCTTTAAGTGCTATAGTTGCTTTCCTTGGTGCATGAATTTCTGGTCATGTCTTTTGGAGAACTCTGACTGTGGTATTCACTTGCTAGATAACCTAATCCCATAAAAATAAGCATATTTCTGCAAAAAGTCATTAACACTAGAAAGCTCTTTCTGGCAAAGATGTTATCCAACATGACACTCACCTACGTCCTCTGTTGTAGCAATAGCCCTCTCTTGCAGCTTTACTTGGTCAACAGGCCTAGGGGCAAAGATGTCCACAGAAAGGGATCTTCACCCTCTATCAGTGAGCAACCCACACCTCCATCATCTCACCCTCTTCCACCAGCCATAGCAGATGGATCTGTTTGTGAAGGGACCTGGGCTTACTGATATTTCTCTTCTGCAATAGGTGTACTAAGTGTATCCTCCTTCACAGCTGCAGCTGGATAACTGGGAAGAAAGCTGAAGCTTAGGGTACATGACTGTTTTGCAGGCTCACCTATTACCAGCAGTTGATGTTCATCGTGTTTCACTGTTGCAGTCCTTACTTTTGGGTTATCCTGCTGGCAGGCTACCCGCAGTCGGCCTGAATTCCAAAGTCTTGGTCCGGCGTCGGTTGCTGTCGCCTCTTCCCTGACGTCAGTGCGCCAGGGGTATAAAAGATGCAGACCACGGCATTTTCTTCAGTCTTTCTTGCTGCGTGGTGCCCGAAGCAGAAGCAGTTCACAAGTGCCAGTCGGCCGACTCCTGAGATTTTTGTGTTCGAATTTCAGATCCGAAGTCTTCATTTAAAGCTAAGTACCCCATTGGGGAAACTTTTTCTTGCTCCAGACCGATGTCAGAAAAATTAATAATTGTATTTCTTGTGGGAAGCAAATACTTCATAAGTACTTCCATTCTTATTGTATTCCTTGCCTAGGCCCTGAGCATGACGTAGCTAATTGCAGATTTTGTGTTAGATTTAACCAATGCACCAATAAGCGTCGATACGGTTTTGCATTTCATTACTTTGGCCAAAGATTTAATTACACAATGTCGTCAGATAGCCATCCGACTACCGCAATTCACAAGAAACGCAAGGAAAGGAAAAGGACAGGCATCTGAGGTCCAAAACTGACAACGAGGCTTCTTCTAAGCCAGTCACTGGTTCGCTGGTTCTCAGTGAGGCGCTTTCGCAGCCCCTGATGCCCGCTACCTCAGAGCCGCAGGCCACTTCTGACTCCTACGTGGAGCAGGCTAGGCATCTGGAAACTCAAGGTATTGGACACTCGGAAAATATTCTCTCAGATGGGTCCAGAGCCGCTGAGCAGGCATCAGCTTCTGAGGGTGTTTTCAGTCCTACACAGTTATATATAAAACCGACTACAGCTCCAAAGGCAAAGACTAAAGCACCACTAAAGACAAAGAAACAAGTGCAGCAAGCCCATGTACAGGCCTCCATGCCTAAAAAACAGATGCTGAAAATGGCCGAAGGCCTAATTACTTTGATCAGGTGTTCCCATCCCCCTCCTGAGAAGAGGCCTAGGCAAGAGACTGAATATGAATCTTCAGATCAGGTTTCCATTTCCTCTGGGTCCTCTTCTGACCAAGAATACTCTCTACCTCCCTATGAGGATTCCGATGCTGAAGAATCTATCCCTTCAGCCTCCCCTCCTGAGGATTTTTCTTTTGGGGAAACCCTGCATACCATGAGGGAGCACTTCCACTGGGAGAGCCAAGACTACTCAGAATCTAAGAAAAGGCTTAAGAGATTTTCTTTTACTACCTCAGCACAGGCCTCTTGCTATCCCTCCTGTTTTAGACATAGTAGATGATGTATTTTCAGAGTCCGGCCTGTCCCCTGACTCTTTACCCCCTGCTCCTGTTAAGCCAGACAGATACTACAGGGTTCCAGATTCACATAAATTTCTTTATAAAAAGCTGCTGACCCAGAAACTATTTCTCAGGGTCCCAAAGGGGTCAAGGCATCCACTGCAGAAAACCCTATCCCCTCTGATAGGGATTCAAGGCCACTGGACAGATGGGGGAAAAAGGTTTACACTTCTACTACCTTGGCTGTGAGGGCTTTAAATTGTCAATTTCATATGCTTAAATATCAGCAATACTTATTGTCACTGCTTAAACAGAAAATGTTAACAAATTCTGAATGTGCAGAAAACAAAGAAATGCAGGATTTATTGCATGCAACTGAACAAGTGGGAAAGCATACTTTGCAAAGTGGTTTTGATTCTCTGGAGGCCTCTTGCAGGACTGCTGTTGCGGGTTCTGTCATTAGGCGACATGCCTGGTTAAGGGAACAGAATCTGCCTGATCATGTTAAAGCAAAATTATTAGATGCTCCATTACAGCATGATACCTTGTTTGGTGTTGGGTGTTGAAGAAAATGAAGGATAAAGCAAAATCTATGCAAACAGTTAAGGATTTCTTACAGGTGCAGCCTCCCAGATTTAGCAGGAACTGGCCTACAAAGAATTGGTCCTTTCCAGTGTCAGACAGGCCACAAAGAGGCAGATACAGACGCCCCAGAGGAAGATCCCAGCCCCAAGGCTCATACAGGCCTAAACAATGGGCTGCTTCTACCTCCAAAAGCGGAGAAGACAAATCACAGCCATACAGGAAACAGTCCCAATGACTTTCCTCTGCCAGAACCAAGCACTTATCTTTTGGCAGCCCCCTTAGGGGGAAAACTAGCACTTTTTCACAGAATTGGCACATGATCACTCAGGACAAATGGGTCTTGAACATAGTGTTTTAGGGCTACAGGTTCCACTTTCACACCCTGCCAAGGGCAAAAGGTATGCCAGACCTGCCACACAATCAATGAGCAGAGGCACAAAAGCAAGTTTCATCCCTCATGGACATGAGGGCCATTCAGCGAGTACCACAACAAGAGCAGGGACAAGGATTTTACTCAAGACTTTTCTTGGTGCCCAGAAAGGACAAAGCCTGGAGACCAATACTGGACCTGTCTATTCTAAACACATTTCTGGACGTTCCAAAATTCAAAATGTGGACTCTGGGCTACTGCCCATGCTGGGCAAGAAGGCTTGGCTCGTAACTTTGGACCTAAAAGAGGCATACCTGCATGTCCCAATCAGACAGTCTTGCAGAAGATACCTCAGATTCATAGCTGGCTCAATGCACTACCAATTCTCTGCACTGCCCTTTGCCTTATCTACTGCGCCCAGGGTCTTCACAAAATGCCTGGCACCAGTAATTGCATTTTGCAGACAAAGAGGAATTCAAATATAGCCTTACTTAGACGACTGCCTTTTTCAAGCAGAGAACAAAGACATTCTACTAAAGCATCTGGCATTTGTAAAAAGATTACTAATTTGCCTAGGGTACACTGTAAACGAAAAGAAATCAAAACTAGTACCCTCTCAAGAGATAATATTCCTGGGTGCAAGCTTAAATACTACTGCCCAGATGGCTTATCTCACGCCAGACAAACAAAGGCAACTGACTTCTTACTTCAAAATGTTGGCATAAAAGACCCAGTTATCTGCAAGAAAAATTCTGCAGGCTTTGGGCTTCATGGCATCCTGCATCCTGCTAATTCCATATGCCAGACTGCATATGAGGAAACTACAATGGTATCTAAAAAGTGTTTGGACTCAACATTGCCACAGCCTGGAAACATTAATTACCCTCATTCCCTGCCTGCAACAGGAGTTTCATTAGTGGGCACAGGTCTGTCACCACAACAAGGGACAGCCATTCACTTTACCCACACCCAGGCAGACGATAACAACGGATGCATCAGATTATGCCTGGGGGGCCCACATGGCAGGAAAATGTATTCAGTGCACATGGCCCGCAAACCAGATGCATCTTCATATCAATCAAAAAGAGATGCTAGCTGTTCAGAATGCCCTGACAGCTTTCAAGGATCTTCTTCAGCCAGGACAACTACTGATAAAGACGGACAATGCTACAGTCATGTGGTACATAAACAAGCAGGGAGGCACACATTCCTATCCCCTTTGCAGACAAGCCATGACTTTGTGGGACACAGCATTGACCTTTCAAGTTCACCTGCAAGCACAATTCCTGCCAGAAAAAATAAATACTCTGGCATATGAACTAAGCAGAAATCTCATGGATCCCCATGAGTGAAAACTGGATCCACAAGTCTTCAGCATGATAACAAGAAATGGGGATGCCCAGACATAGATCTATTTGCTTCCCCTCACAACTGCCAACTACAGAGATTCTGCACAAGGACTTATCACAAGCAAGCATGGAAAGTGGATGCCCTATCCTTCAGCTGGAAAAACCTAACAATATATGCCTTTCCTCCACTGCCTCTCCTCCCCAAGGTACTCCTAAAGGTCAGACAAAAGAAGCCAAAAAATGATACTGATTGCCCCAGACTGGCCACGCCAGCACTAGTACTCAATCCTAAAGAACTTGTCTCAAGGTCCAGCCTGGACATTACCTCAAACTTCTCACTTACTAACCCAACAAAACAATCAGATCCTGCACAGCCAACTTAGGACCTTAAATCTGGCAGCATGGCGGATAATGTAGCCATTCAGAACACTCCTCTCTCCAAAGCTGTAATGGATGTTGTTTTGGAGGCCAGGAGGCCCAGTACCAGAAAATCTTATGCACAAAAATGGAAGAGATTCTGTGTTTGGAACCAGAAACAAGGAATTGACACGTTTGTACCAAATATTCCTCAGATTTTACAATACCTAACAGAGATGCTGGACAAAGGCCTATCCTTTTCATCAATTAAGATTCATGCCTCTGCCATTTCAGCCCTTTACAATACGGAACCACCTATCTTTTCTCATCCTTTAATAAGGCTGTACCTCAGAGGGGCCAAAAACATAAGACCTCCAAGGAAAGTACCAATACCTACATGGGACCTCAATTATGTCTTGGAAAAACTCACACTGCCTCTTTTTGCGCCAGTCTCAACAGCTGATATAAAATGCTTATCTTGGAAAACAGCTCTGCTCCTAGCAATAACCTCTGCAAGACGAGTCTCGGAGTTACAGGCACTCATGGCTGTGGAACCTTTTATCATTTTCCATCCAGACAGGGTTTCTCTGAGGACAAATCCTACATTTATGCCTAAGGTGGTGTCCAGTGTAGCCCTTAACCAAACCATTCACTTGCCTACCTTTTATCCAAACCCACAGAACAAGGGTGAGAGACTTCTGCATTCTTTGGATATACACAGACAGCTACGCTTCTACTTGGACAGAACTAAAGCTTTCAGAAAGACTGAGCAACTTTTAGTGGCATATGCTGCAGGATCACAAGGAAAGGCTATCTCAAAACAGACTATTTCAAAATGGATAGGCCATTGCATTTGTTTCTGTTACAGCATGGCAAATCAGTGCTTAGGGGCATTAGGCCACATTCAACCAAAGCAGCAGCCACTTCAGCAGCCTTCCTCAGGGGAGTACCAACCAAAGACATCTTAGAGACTGCAACTTGGAGTTCAGTGCACACTTTTACAAAGCACTACCACTTACCTCTCTACTCTAAATCCAGAGCAGGCTTTGCCACTGCAGTTCTGCAGGACCTCATAGCTTCTCCTAATCCTATTTAGCCCAGCCACCCATCCTCAGCTTTGGGATTCAACCCAAGAGTAATGACTGCAACAGTGAAACGCGATGAACATAGTACAGTTGTGTACCTACCATAAATGTAGATGTTTGAGTGTATTCACTGTTGCAGTCCAGGTTACCCTCTCACTATCCCCCTTTCTTTTGCTGGGTCTTATCTGTACTTCTCTATTCTATACAACCTATGTGGTGTATTTGCTTGTAGATGAAGGAAATGTTTACTTTAGTGCATGCATGTTTATTGGCATAATTTATTTAGCCTACCCTTTTGGGGGCACTTGACATATGGGGCAAGAAAAATTGAAGAAAATGGCATCGGCTGCATCTTTTATACCCCTGGCGCACTGACGTCAGGGAAGAGGCGACAGCAACAGATGCCAGACCAAGACTTTGGAATTCAGGCCGACTGCTGGTAGCCTGCCAGCAGGATAACCCAAGAGTAATGACTGCAACAGTGAATACACTCAAACATCTACATTTATGGTAGGTACACAGCTGTACTTTCTTCTTCTTTCGGCTTTTCCCGGTTAGGGGTCGCCACAGCGGAACTCCGATCCACTAATGATTGGCGGTAGATTTTTACGGTACTGAGGTGCCAGCTCGACGTCCATTCATGCATGTCTTTCAAGTGCTACTAGACCGCAGGAAGGACATGCAGAGTCCACACAGAAGGTGCTCCAGCTGAGAATCAAATGAGAGAACCTCTTGCTGTGAGGCGACAATGCTACTGCTGCACCACCGTGGCATCTATTGGATAAAAAATAAAAATATAAGCAAGATAGTGGTTTGTGCTGAACTGTTATGTATAATGCTGGCACTTACATCATTTATTTAATGAGCTCATTTAAATTGAGTATAATCATACCATATGTGTAAAGTGATTGAAAAGGCAAGGTTCGATTGTGCCTGGCTACTTTAAAAAGGTGAAAAAAACAAAGCAGTAAACCAGTGTCATCCAGTGGATAATGACTGTATTAAAAGAAGAGAAATGATAAAGTAGAAATATATTTACTTGTTCATTGTTGACCTGATTGTTCTTACTAGGCCAGTGGTCTCTTTCAGGGGAGACTTGTGGTAGTATTCACACTGACAAGGAGAAATTCCTCCTACTCTTCTCTGGAATGGAGGACACTGGGAAAGAAGAAGGATGGTGAACATGCAAATGGGAAGTGGAGAGAGAGAGAGTGCAATTACTTGAGATGTGAATTTGGAAGAATTCTTTCAAAGTCAGTTGTTTGTGGAGAACAATTTTCTGAGATTTTGCAGACACAAGAAGTTGAAATTACATCCGTCCAGTCATGATGTTGCCAGATGATGTATTACTGGAAATGCTGCAGCAAACATAACTGGCAGATAGTTCTGCAGCATTGTGGAGAGATGTGAAGAACAGATTAGCAACAGATGACTTTGGTTAAACACTTGAAGGCACAAAAGCAGATATGTTGTGAGAGAGTCAGAAGGAGAGTAACAGGATAGCTGGAGAGAACTGTGGCATTGTAATGACAGTAAAGGTAAAGGAAGTGGCAAATGAGGCAGTGGCAGCAGAGACAAAAAGTGGAAAATTAATTGCATGAAAGAATGAAGAGACATCTAAGCAGTGAAAGAAGGAACAGCTAAGTTAAATCAAAAGTAAATGTTTCAGTGCAAAGATACAATATATGGGACACTGTTGTGGCACAATGGGAGATAAGGGTTCCAGATGTTAGATGCTTTATTTCATTAGATAAATAGTTTTTTTGTGGTAACATTTTCAGAGACTTTACAAAATAGACATGTTTTGAGGGGATATGATAAAAAAGATTGCTGTTCATGAAACAATTATATTTTACAGTGCAAAACATAAATTATAAGAAAATAACAATACAGTTCAGATCTGAAGAGACTGAAAAGTTGGACATGGAAAACAAATTTAAAAACTGTCTTTGAAACTGTAAATGATATTGGAAAGTAAGTGATGAAACAGAGACATGGCCTGATAAATGGAAAGCAGTGTTAACTTTATAAAAGAAAGGAGGAAAATTAAAGCATTTAGCAAGTATGTTTATGGTTGCTGTACACTTAGGAGTGTTTAGATACCAGAGGCACATGAACATTTAATTAATGATTTAATAAAAAGACATATGCACAGTGTGGGAAACAAGGGCATACAATAAAACATTGAGTGGCAGAATGTTATAAATGTAAAAAAGTACATTTCTGGATAGACTCTGGTGAAAGGAGAAAATGAACTGAAAATGTAAATGGTGAAGGGAATAAAGAACAAAATCAAAAGTATGTTAGTGACAATGAACAAATGTTAAATAATGCTAATGCTAGCAGTGATATAAATGAAGAAAGTGTGTTATTTGAAAAGGGATACGACAGAATGTGAAGTAAATGAAAATACTGAATTTTGGCAAAGGGTAGAGAGACAAAATAATACAAATATGAATTTACTATGAAATGGATGTACTAGATTGCAAACTGAAGGCAGTGTTGGTGAAGAAGTGAACTGATGAGGTGAAAGGAAGACATTCTGTAGGTAAAAAGTCAAAGACAAGAAAAGAAAAATTAAAATTCTAACTTTTAGAGCAAAGAAAAAGAGAAAGGGATGTTCTTGTGATAGTGTACGTTAACATAAGTAGTATAATTTTGATATCATTTTAATTTATTTTTCTTCTTAAAACAAAAAGGGAAATAGATAATTATAAGCTAGTATATATTAAATAGAACAATTGTAATGTAATTTATCATTTTTAATTTTTTAACTTTATTTTTATGTTTATTTTTATTCTGAAACGTTTCATTATTTGAAACTCCTGTGTAAAATTGTTGTATAACTTTTACTATCAATTGTATCTGCTATACAGCAACACTTCTCCTCAGAATCCACTGAATGGGGCTACTTTGTTGCCTATTCAGACATTCCTGTTAAATGCCAATTAATAAATTATATGTGACTAAATAAGTACATAGAATAGAGAATTCATTAATGACATAGAGAAGTTAATATAATTACAGTGGTGTAAAAAGATAAAAGTTGATTTCAGATGTTTATTGGATGTTGGTTTATTAGATAAATGTAAAACATAGATGGAATTAGTAGTGAATGAAAAAGTAATATGGAACTCGGGTGCAAAATTGTGTTCAGGGGTAACAATTAGGCTTAACCATCCAGAAATTAGAATATTATATCATATAATAGAAAAAGCAGGTAGGGTATCTATGATATATTAAAAAGAAAACCTGTTTTGAGAGGTGATTGTAATATATGCATATTTAAATATTAAAAATGGAAAAGATTTGTTTGAACTTTTGAAACCATATGCAGCAGCTGGCATGGAATAATTGCAATTTAATGAAGGAAAGAGGTAACATGACAAGAGATGTGGCTAAAATAAATGAGGTTTTAAAGCAGGACAGCTAGATGAAGAAAACAGTTGAGAATTTACATATATTAAAAAGTAAAATTAGGATGGAAATAGATTATGGGCTGGAATTATGAATGCCTATGCTAAGTGTACATTGTGTACACTTTTCTGATTGAATAACTTCCACCTTCTTCCTCCTAATTTTAGTTTTTCTATTGATTTTCTTGCAGGCTAAAGTATCGAAAGGGATTCAAAAAAGTTTACACAAAGAGCAGACTCCATGTACACTTGGCATAATCTTTCTGAGTAAATAGACCACACTAAAAATGTGGTCGGGATATTCTTGAATACAGATCGTGTACACTTAGTATCGGCATTCTTGAATCCGGCCCTATATTTTTCTTAAATAGATTATTAAAGGTACAAGGTAGGATACTGCAGAAGAATTTCTAGACCATCGTGTAACATGGGCAGATTTTGTTAGGAATGTAGAATTAGTTAGGAATATAGGGCCAGATTCCAAAAGAGTTACACTAAGTGTAAGGGACTTACTACAATATAAGCCTGATCTGATTCAGAAAGACTTGCTGTCAGTGTATGTGGCCTACTCCAGTATAAGCCTGCCATGATTCAAAAGAATTGCTGTTGGTGTAAGTGACTTACTTTGGTGTAATGACTGTTTATAAATTGGCTTATATTGTGGAATAATTTGGAGTGCCACAGTCAGTTACTTACATTGAGAACATGTCTTTTGGAATCAGGCCCTGAGAAACAGTAAGGCAATGTAAATAAAGGAATTTAAAAAAAAAATTGGTTTGAGAAAATCATGATGATAAAACACTGGTAATAGAGAACAGAAAGTTATGGGAAGATCATAGGACTATGGTTCCTTTTTAGAGAACATTGTAAGAATAGTGACTAGGAGATAAATATGCATGTAAGGAAAAAAGTTTAAAAGAAATAATGAACAATAAGAAGAAATAGGAAAGGAAATGATGGTTTTAATAGAAGGAACGAAGATGTATATATAGATAAGGAAAGCAACTTTATGGATAAAATAGGGAAGTAGAAAATTTATTAAACAGACACGTGATTGGTTCAAGAAAAAAGGAAGAGGTGTCATTTCCTTAGGAAAGATTTGTATAATGCAACATATGATGATAGAAGAAGATATGTCCCAGTAAGGACAAAGGATAAAAGTACAAGAAGAAATAATGGAAAAAGTGGTATGAAATGTTAAAAGATGATAAAAATGTAGAGATGCATGGGAAATGGAAAAAGGAGAAGAAATTAAAAAAATGTTGAAAGATATTACTTTAAAAGAAATTGTGTTAATGTAAGTAAAAGCTAAAGACAACTCTGCACCAGCAAAATATGGAGTGGAATATGGATTTTCTAAGAGAATAGAACGAGGATGAAATGATTCCTTTATAAACATTTTGAATCATGGCAGAATAATCAAGTTGAAAATGTGAAGGTATTGTGAAATTAATTTGGAAAAGTGGGATAATGCAGATTTAAAAAAATGGAGATGGACTATGCTTACAAATATGGTTTATAAAATCATATTGAAAGGTATGCAGGTAAAGCTTGAGAGTATACTTCAGAATATATAGAATGAAAGAGTGCATGGAATAAAGTTAAAGGACAAGTTGGTTATAGTAAAAAATAGCGAGTGTTATAAAAAGGAGAGTATAGTAATAGGTTGCACAATAGCAAAGCTTTTGTTAATGTGTCACAAAACAGTTATGGAAAATTTTGGAGGCATTTGGTATAACAAAAAGATTTATTTAATTTGTTAAAACATATTTGACAATGATACAGTAAATGTGATAGTAAATGGCTGGGAAATAATAAAATTCAGGTTTGAAAAGGAGTGAGGTTGGGGTGTCCATGAAGTAGCTTGTTTGCATTGATAATGATTGCCATAGTAAGCAATGTGCTAAAAAATGTAAGGAAGGGCGATCTGTGTAAGGATAGAGTGAGGATACCAGTAGTGATGGCATATGGGATGATGCAGTAGTAGTAGGGAAATATGGTCAAAGTAAGGAAAGGAGTAGAAAAATGGTTATGTGGGAAAGTAAATAGAAAAAAAACAAAGGTGTTGGAGAGGTTATGAAGAATGCAGACATATGCATTAATAGAAGAGAATTTAATGTATTAGGTGTTAGTATGTGTAGTGGTGATGTGATATTGAGACAATGGGGAAAGTCTTTTACAGGAAATACAAGAAATAAATAAGTTATGCTAGGTATTTAAGATGACATTTAGAAAGAAAATATGTTTTGGAATTAGAAAAGTTAGCATATTTCAGGACTGTAGTATGTTTTCTAGTGAAGTTAAAGAAACATTTGTTAGAAATATTTTTTCACTAATTTAGGGGTGCAAGAACAAGCCCTGGTTAAAACAAGATATTGTGCAATAAAATAGCAAAAAGTAGATATGAAGTTAATCAGCCCTATAGTACACTTGACCAGAAATAAAATTTGACAGTGAGAACATCTTTTTGCAATTATTAAATATTAGATGTGATGCAGTTTGGAAAAGTGTAGGATGTAATAAAAGAATAAAGGATCAGAAGGAAGGGGATATTGTTGAATATAAAAGATAACAGAATGGAAATTGAATATGAAAGATATTAACAAAGAAGGGAATGGTATGAAAAGTAATGGAAACAGATTTTATATAGATCCTTGAATGAATCCAAGTGAGGAAATTTAAAAAATCTATCAGGAAGAGAATGGAAAGATTTAAGACATGGAGGCAGTGGCAAGACCTTATGTGGAGAGTAATGTTACAAAATTACTGGTGAAAGGGCAAATGGTTTATAAAGCAAAAAATTAACGAATGTGTTTAAAATATCCGTTAGAAGAAATAATGGAACTTTTTTTTTTTTAGTGTGTGCTAATGTAGAAAAAGCTCTGGGAAGGTTTGACAAAGTCAGGAGAAAAGTTAAAAGATATGAAGTATATAGCATGAAAAAGATTGTGCATGGATATTACTCTGGCTATAAAGAACAGTATTAAGATTAAATCAATAATGTATGCATGGCTTTAATATATGCTGTTTGGAAAGCAGAAAAACGAAAAGATAAAAAGTCGATTGAAGCAGGCATTGTAAGAAAAATAAGGTATTGATTATGGCAAGAATGAGTGAATTTAATTTATTAATATGAAAAACTATGAGTATTATCTTTAGTAACTTTAAATTAATATAAATCTTAGTTTTTGTCACTCTGAATTTGTCTTATGTAAGGAATGTTGTATTTATTTCAAATGATCATTTGCATCAACCTAATAAGCTCCTTGCCATCTCAGGCAATTTGCTCCAAACACGTTGGTTCCTTTGACAGTTTTTGGCAGTAAATTCCAGCCCCCTCCTGTCTTTTCTCTATACTCTTAATTGCAGTCATCCCTATCAGCAGAAACACCTTTTTCCTTTCTCCTTTTGGCTTACTTTTTAGAATACACTGTAAAGGCGCCACAAAAAATTTTAATGATGTGCTTTCATTTTTAACTTAGTAAAACATCATCAGGTAATGATTGCAATGGTATAATCACTTAAATAAGCGTAAGACCCAACCAGTAATGAAACCCTATCAGACAGAACATTGTGCAAATGCATCATATGTTATCAGATTTAAACAAATATAAATGAATATATAAAATTACACTAATAAATGACTAATATTTGTCTTTGTTAGGCTTTCAGTTTTAAAATAGATATAACTGAAATATGTTCATTTCATCCTGGCCACACACTGGAATTCCAATAAATCGGCTACTTTAATTCCTTTTTTTTCCAAAAGTAATGACCCCCCCCCATTCTGGTATGTGTGGCTTTTCAATAACCATAAATTTAAAGGTATGCCCAACATGTTCCCTAGTATGCTTAAACAGGGCATTTGTAGTCTTCTCCTTTTTATGTCATACAGGTGTTCATATATACGTTGGCATAAGTTTCTCTCCATCTTACCTATGTAAAAACAAGGGCATACTTGATAAAGTGCTATATAAATTAAACCTGTACTTTCACAATTAAATTTACCCTTCACAAGAAAAGTATGTCACTTAATGTTACAGGTTGTGCCAACATGTATATATTTACAATAACTACATCTATCACATTTATTCATAAAAGGAAATGGGTGAGCCACTTTAACTTAAGATTAGAATAAGTACTTCAAATTCTTATTCCTGCAATACATAATAGACATCTGTGTCCTATTTTCGGAGCTATGTCATTATCTTCACTCAGACTTTTTCCAGCTTTTGTATAAAATTTATTTCATATACTTACTTTCCACATTAACGTTGGCAATAAGTGCATAACATTATGTAACCAGTTTATCAAAATTTAATTGCACTGGGGTCTATAACACTCATACCTGTATTGCTGTTATGCAATATTGGTTAATTTTACTTCAAATCAGGTAATCCTTAACCACCTTATCCCACTTAACCCTTGCCCTCTTCCCCTCCCAGATAAAATCCTTCAACTCTGTATTAATTACTGTCCACAGTTTCTCCTCCAGTTAATAAAAATCTGCCTGACCTGTATATAAAACTAAAGGAACTAAAAACATTTTTTGTTGTTTGTATCTTGCTATCCATATCCATAAGCAAGAGTTTCCAGTTTCTCAGTTTTTGTATTATCTTTTGTTTAGTCTCTTTCCACATAACCTTAGCTGCAATAATAAAATCCTTTTTAATATATACTCCTATATACTTCATTTAATCATGTCCCCATAAATATGGGTATTGCTGAACCAATTCATGTGTGGGTGCATAGTTTACAACTATAACCTTTGTTTTGTCTTCATTAATTTTATATCCTGAAAAGACTTGAAACTGTCTCAGAATGTTCCACAACACTGAGATGTCTTTTTCTGGTTTTATTATTTATGAAATAATATCATCTGCAAATAAAACCAACTTTCTTGATTAACATACCAATTATATCCTTGAATTTCTGAGTTCCTTATTTTTTTGCCAGTGGCTCTAAATATAACGCAAATAACAAAGAGGAAAATGGATAACCCTACCTAGTGCCTCAGTTCATACACAACTTAGCAGAATGGAACCCTCCCACACCAGTTCTTGACCCCAATCCCTCATATATCCTTTTAATTAACCTTATTATTATTACATCAGGGAATGCATATACTTCCATTGCCCTACTCATAAGATCCCAGCTTACTATTTTGAATGCTGTTTCTAGTGTTAAGACATTTTTGAGGTTAGCTTAGACTGTTTACTTTGCATTTAGTTCTATCAGTTTGATGTGTGTGTGTGTGTGTGTGTGTGTGTGTGTGTGTGTGTGTGTGTGTGTGTGTGTGTGTGTGAGAGTGTAAAACTGTTTTGTCTCGACCATGTGCCGAGGAAGTATCTGATAAGGGTCATGTAGCAGACCACTCACCTAGTTAATAAACAAAAAATAAATAAATGCTGTTTACCTGAAGAAAGACATGTTGATATGAAAGTTAGCAGTCATATTTATTTACTTAGAGTTCACTCAAGGCCAGTAAATTATTTGTTTTAAACCATCTTTCAGGTGCCTTTTTTGCTTGCATTGTGCAGCTTGGATTTTTGGCATCCTTCTGAAAGGGTAGCAGCATCTTAACCACTGAAATTGCCTCATTTTGTTTGGGGTGTCTTGAAATCTTGACAGTTCCTGAAATTAAAGAATTTAAGATGAGCGGCTGTATTGGAGATTTTTAGCCAGGGCAGAGCCTTAAAGATTGGTGAAGCCTGTCAGTTATGTAAATGTATGCCAGTGCTGAGGGATGTTCACTTTTTGTGAGAAGATTCTGCATAAATACAATATGAGATTGTCCTCCATCTTCTTCAACATATAAAATTAATATGATATTCTTTAAGAGTGCCCTTTTAAGTCTTCATTCTTACATTTTAATTTTTTTAAACCTGGATTATAGATGGGACTTGAATATGTATCCTTTTTGTCTGTGCTACAACTCTTACTTTTTATGTCTTGAATTTCTTTTTAAGAACTACAGGTTTTCATTCATAGTTCTGAATAGGTCTAATGAATAGACAAAAGTGCTTAACCATGTTTTTACCGTGTTTATTAAAGTTCTTTGGTTCTTGGAGTATGGCTTTGTGGTCTTTTTTATTATTAGTTTAGAGTTTTTATACCATTTCCAGGACTCACTCATTTTGGTTTTAATTAGTTGTTATTTTACTTGTGTTTTCCCTGGTATGTCAGCCTCCAACTCTCAGGAACTTTTCCAGGACACCCCCCAGCACTATGGAACCTGGTAATGTCACCCTATTGATTCAACAACTGACCCAGGCTGTTACTCAGTCTAGCTGTGGAGTTAATAATGAAGATGCTATAGTGGATGATAATGGTGTTTCCAGATCTTCTGTTCCAATACAGACAGTGAACGATAAGCAAACCAATCTACATAGGATATCTTTTGTACCAGGTGAAGATTTTTCATCTAACGCAAATGTATATAAATGGTTGGATAGAGCTGGTTTTCTCAACCACAAAGAATATATTCGGTCACCTGAAGGACACTTTTTAACCTTACATGAACAAATTTCAGCCCAGACAAATATTTGTACAAATTCAAATCACTGCAGCTCGTCAACTACTTTTTGGTACAGAGTGTAAAAAGACTTAATGTCCCTAAGGGATTCCACCTTAGGAAGTTACCAAAAGGGTTGGAAGAGAATTCACCGCTTCACCTGGAGCTGTTGAAACCTTTTGATCAGACTGGTTTGGATCTTACTAGATTAGTAATCATGGAAAATGAGAGGTGTATGATTCGATATAAAGATGAGAGTGCTAAACTGGTTGATTCTATTACAGCAAACCTTGACTTTCACAGACACAAGTCCAACTTTAATAATGTTTTCCAGCAGATAGATAACAAGTTGGTTCACATTAAAAGCAGAAAGGATAAGAAATTGACCAGGGATGACACTGAATATCGGATTAGAACTGTGTACCCTAAACTCCCTAGGTTTCAACTTAACCGTTTTTTTTTACCTTGCCTGTTATGAGGAAGACTCCACCATTAACAAAGAAGCATACCTTTCTGACACCCCTTTAGATGAAGTACCCCCGACGAGGTCAGACAGATTGGCCAACAAGCATAACAAGATTGTACAGAACCTAGAAAACTTCAATCCTTGGTCCAGGGAGAAAAGGTGGAAGAACAGGAATGGCCAAGTAAATCAATCCAAGAGGTGGTGAGGAGTGATCACACCACGCAATAGTTTGTTCTACCATTTTGAACAGGTACTGTTAACATTGCTTCTTTTTACAAATTCAATATTTACAGTTTTACATACCTGATGATTGGTCCTGAGCACCATGGCCATTTTCTTAAAGGTTTTAATTTAATCCCTTCGGCCAGGGCCAATGTGGAGAATATGCTTCTTGACCTTAAGCTGTTTATTCGTAAACTAAATTTTCACATTTTGTTTGGTGAGGCTGATACCTCTGATATTTCTTCAAGTAAATTCAAGAGGAAAAGTGTAGCCAACCCTCTTTTGCACCTGGTGTTAAATGTTTATGGAAAAACTTGTGAAAAAGGGATACGCAAGTTACCCTGTAATAAGAAGAACAAGAAATGTTTTAATCTTTCTAAAGAAGACAGGCAGATTGTTAACAACATTACACACAATCCTAACATCAGGTGCATGAAACCTGATAAGGGAGGGGTACTGTTTATTATGGACTTGCTGGATTACACAGGCCGTATGCATCAACTCCTCAATGATGATGAAGTTTATAGTATGGTGTCAGTCCATGAGATTAACATCATTTACAAGGCTATTAAATTAGCCTTGGATGAACTATTACTGTTTGACACTATTTTACAGGGGCTTTGTGATTATTTGAGACTACATAATCCAGTCATCCCCTAGATTTTTTGAATACCAAAAATCATTCTAATATATCAGATCCATCTTCACATCCTATTATTGCTATGGGTGTTTCAGTTACTGAGCCTGTAGCTAAATTTATTCATCAGAAACTTAAATCATTATTTCAGGCTTTTCCATACATTATCAGTGACGATCTCCCTGACAAACTGAGGCACCACCCATGGACAAACAATTTTGGGGAAAGGGGATACCTGTTGATGCTATGGTCATAGCAGTGGCTGCCAAAAAGGAACTTGGTGAGGAGAGTTCCACTGTCCATCCCCCGAACAGGGAGTCATGAGCAATGGACAGATTTGGGAAGTGTGTCTGTGCTTCAGCAACTTTCTCTTTAAGGTCTCTGAATTATTTGGCACACTATACAAGACTTCAGAGGGATTTAATTAAGGGGTTGTTGAATACCCTCTCAGGAGCTGTTTCTGAAGAAGTGCAGTCATCTGTGACTTCTCATCTGGCTACCCTGCAATCCATTTCTAATTCCTCCATGAGGTTGGTTTTGCAGAAAGAACCTCAAGGGCAGTAGGTTCAGCCATTTGCATTAGGAGGTATGCCTGGATAGACTTGTGTGATTTGGCAGAGCCCTTCAAGTCCTTCTTCATCAATGCTCCCTTTGTTTGGCCCCAAGGTGAAGGTCACACTGTCCAGGTGTGAAAAGGATGGAAAGACCCTGTCTGTCATGGGTGTACATTTTTCAACCCCTCAAAAATCCTTTTCTAGAATTAAAGAGGTAGATGAAAGATGTGGTTCAAGAAGTCTCAGGGTCCGTTCCAAAACACACACATGGAGGAGGATCCCCCAGAGAAAGAAGAGGGAAATCTAATGGATGACAATGCCCCCATGGCAGAGGTGGCCCACACAACCAGAGGTCCAGAGAATCTTTCTTTGACAGACCCTACTAGAACTCCTGAAAGGATGCCCAATTGCCCACCTCTGGAGGCAGTTGGGGGACATTTATCCCTGCACCAGACAGCCTGGCTAGACTTAAAAGATACTTGGGTGCAAATAATTATTTCCAGAAGCTATATAATTCCCTTTTCCCTTCCACCTCCAAACTCAAGAAAACTCCCCAAAGTTCCACCCAGTCAGATGGAAGAAGCAGCAATTCAAATTCAATCACTGCTAGAAAAAAAGAGTCTTCCAAGAGGTCCCACCAGACCAGACAGAATCCAGAACTTACTCAAGGTTCTTTTTAGTGCCAAAGAAAACAAAGGACTGGAGACCAGTTTTGGATCACAGTATTTTAAACAAGTCAGTTCGACAAACCAAGTTTTAGATGGTCATGGTTCATTCCTGGGTAAGGATGACTAGTTGTGTTCAATAGACCTTTAGGATGTGTACTATAATATAAAGATGAGCACATGATCCAGAAGGTATTTACATTTCCGACTGGGAGTGGTCTCACCATAGCCCCCAGGATGTTTACCAAGGGCATGGCAGTAGTACCAGCTCACTTGAGACTGCAAGGATTCCTGTATCTAGATGACTGTGTCATTTCTGCTCCTACCAGGCATCATCTGATAAGGGCAAGAAACCAGGTTCTCCACATGTGCTCTGTTCTGGGGATAACCATAAATTATGAAAAATCCCAACTAGAACCATCTCAGACTCTAGAATTCATGCAACACAGCGTCAACCACAGTTTTGCTACCGCCCTCAGGAGAGTTCAGACCACAAGATTTCAGGTCAGAAAAATAATCTGCAGTAACAAGGTTTCAGCTTGCTTTGTTCTTCAAGCTCTGGGATCAATGGCAGCTGCGATAACAGTAGCACCTTCAGCCAGATTTTACATGAGAATTCTTTAGTGTATGCCAGCCACACAATGTCCAGTACTTTATCTGCTCATGTCTTGTCAGATACTAATCATTCAGACATGCAAGAGACATTTCAGGTGGTGGATTCAGTCAGATCAGGTTCCACAAGGCTGTTAGTTTATTCCCCCTCAGCCCAAGACCATAGTGACCATGGACGCTTCCCAGATATGGTGGGGTGGGGGCATTTTCTGGGGAAAACAGTCCAGGGCACTTGGTCCTCCAAAGAGGACAACTTGCATATCAATGTCCTACGGATGAGGGCAATGCTTTTAGTGTTGCAGGCCGTCCAAGATACTCTCCCATTAGAGATTATTGCATTACAAACAGACAATATGTCAGTAGTTTGGTACATCAAAAACAAGGATAGACTATATCCTACCCCTTGTTTCAAGAAGCTGTCAGACTGTGGCATTGGGTGATCTCATCCAACTGCTTTCTCATAGCAATGCACATTCCGGGGGAGTCCAGTGTGGTAGCAGACAATCTGAGCAGGCACATTCTGTTACCCCATGAATGGTCCCTCAACAAGAACATGATGGAAATGATTTTCCATCAGTGGGGCCAACCTTGTTTCAAATTTTTCTCTTTGCCCTAATCCCCGCTTGGGGGGAGTCACTGAGGGATGCTGTACTTCACTGTTGGCCTGTCCACCATTCCCATTGATTTCCAAATTCCTGCAGAAAGTTACCATCATGAAGAGCAAAGTCATCTTTATTGCACCTTACTGGCCTCAACAGATTTGGTTACCCTTCCTTTGGCCTCACTTGCTTCACCAACCTTGTATTCTGGATCTGACTCCAGACTTCCTGTCTTACCTGACAGGCATGATTTATCCAGACATAACCAACCTCATGCTGACTACCTGGCTTCTACACTTCCATTAATAGCCAAACAACCAAAACTCTCTTTTCCTGTCCATCAGGTACTTTTATCATCCCATAAACCATCTACCAGAAAACTCTATTCCAGCAAATGGAAGAGGTTTGTTTATTGAGTGCATCAAAATCATGTTAATCCATTTTCAGCCCCGATGCATACCATACTTGAATTTTTGACACAGCTTTTAAAAAAAAAAGCGCTAGTGCATCTGTGGTTAAAGTCCATTTAGCAGCTGTATCACATTTTCATATTAGTGTCAGTGGTTCTACTGTAACATCTCATAAATTGAGCAAAGCCTTCCTGAAAGCACTCTTCTTCTCAGATCCCCTTTTAAAGACCTTACTCCCCTATGGGACCTGAATCTGGCACTGCAGGATCTATCTCAATCCCCCCTTCAAACCAGCGGCTACATGTGAAATGAAATACCTTTCTTGGAAAGCAGTTTTTCTGGTAGCTATTACCTCTGCCAGATGAATTTCTGAGATTCAAGCATTGTCCTCTAAACCACCATACTTGACTTTTCATAAGGACAGTTACATTACTGACTACTGTAACCGTTCTTCCTAAGGTGTTGTCAGGATCTAATATGAATCAGTAAATTTAGAGGTATTCTTTCTTAAATTTGCTAACAAAGATGAATACATGTTACATTTATTGGATGTCCACCAACAATTACATTTTTACCCACATAGAACAGAAGATTTCAGAAAAATTTACCAGTTGTTTGTTTCATATGCTGAAGTAAAATTGTGAAAGCCAATTACCAAAGTTACGTTATGTGGCTAACCTATTGTATTTCATTTGTTTATAACAAATTGGGCATTACTCTACCAAAACCATTACAGGCCCATTAAACTAGATCCATGGCCACCTCTTCAGTATTTAAGTCTAGAATGTCTATGGATGATATATGCATAGCAGCAACTTGGGTGACTCCTCATACTTTTATTACTCATTACAAATTGGATCTGGTCTTCAGAGGTAGAGCATCATTTGGTATAGTGGTGCTCAGTAATATCCTTTCTTGAGTCTACCGTGGAATTTAGGTAGCTGGGGACTCTGTCCCATCAGTTGAGGATAGAATGAAAATTGACAACATCAGATAAAGAATTATTGTATTTACCATAACATTCCAGCTATGTTGCCCATTTTCATTCTTCCTCTACTCCCCACCCACCAACCCCCATCCTGTATAGACTTCTGGAATTATGAGTAGTTACAGGACATGACTGTCCTTTATATTGAACTCCAGATGTAGTCTTCTTCCTATTTGAATGCAAGTAGTTCCTTTTTACTAAAGTCAGCAAACAAGATCTGAAGTACTTGGGGTTCGGTTCGTACATTATGGATGAGGGAAAAGCTCGAGTGTTTTGGTTGCCACAGACTTTAGCAACATCCAAATGTGATCCGAGGGATAGGATCTGAACCCATCAGCTGAGGAAGAATGAAAATGGACAACACAGATGGAACGTTATGATGAGTACATGACTTGTTTTTTTTTTATTATTAAAGAAGTGGTATATAATGTTATAGAATGAGATGATGGGGTAAGAATCGCCAAGTCTGATGCTGAAAAAACAATTGATAACATTGTTTATGACCAGTTGTGGGAAATTTTGAAGGCATATAGGATAGGTGAAAATATATTAAATGTAGCAAAATTAGCATATAAGAATAGTAGCATGAATATAGTGGTTAATGGTTGCATTATAGAAAAAATGAAGATTAAAATGGGAGTGAGGCAAGGGAGTCACTGAAGTAGTATTTTATTTTCTCTAGTGATGAATGTAATTGCATACAATGTGAATACATGACTGGAAGAGGGAAGGTAGAAGAAATGAGTGGAAATAAGTTTGCCATTAGTTATGTCTTGTGGATTATATAGCTATAATTATAAAATGGTTAGTAGAAGTAATAAAGAAGTTAACCAAATGGTTACTTAATGTGAGATTACAGATGAATTGCTTGAAGGAAAATTACAAAAAAAGCAAGGATGCATCCTAATAGAAAAGAATTTGAATCATTAGGCTTTGTTTTGAGAAATCATGAACTGATGAGTCTGGGTGGCCACGGTGGTGCAGTGGTTAGCATTGCCGCCTCACAGCAAGAGGTTCTCCGGTTCGATCTTGGCTGGGGTGCCTTCTGTGCAGAGTCTGCATGTCCTCCCTGTGGTCGCGTGGGTTTCCTCTGGGTGCTCCAGTTTCCTCCCACATCCCAAAGACATGCTGCAGGTGGAGTGGACACTCTAAATTGGCCCTAGGTGTGCGTGAGTGTGCCTTCTGTGGAAGGTTGGGCGCCGGGCTGGCAACTCGACAACGTAAAACTCCACTGCCATTCAATGTGCGGACAAGGTGATCCGCTGTGGCGACCCCTAACTGGGAAAAGCCGAAAGAAGAAGAAGAAGATGAACTGATGAGTCTACATGTCCTCCCTGTGGTCGCATGGGTTTCCTTCGGATGCTCCGGTTTCCTCCTACATCCCGAAGACATGCTGTAGGTGGATTGGACACTCTAAATTGGCCCTAGGCATGAGTGCGTGTGTGTGTCTGCCTTCTGAGGAAGGTTGGGCGCCGGGCTGGCAACTTGACACTGTAAAACTCCACTGCCAGTCATGAGCGGACAGGTGATCTGCTGTGGCGACCCCTAACTGGGAAAAGCCGGAAGAAGAAGAATGAATTGATGAAAAAGCAGTGACAGGGTGTTTAGAAGAAATACAGGAGATATGTAAGATATGGAGTATATTAAGACTAAATTTCATTTAATTAGTATATCTGATTAATACATTAGTATTAGGAAAGTTAAGGTATTTAGGTTCTGTTATGGTGTTTCCTGTAGAGTTAGAAAGTAAAGAAGGTAATTTTTAGTATTATTTGGGGATTGAAATTAAATCCAATAAAGTGTGTGTGTGTGTATGGGGGGGGGGGGTCATATATAATAAAGAAGAAGAAAAGGAGGTCTGATTTTTTGATAAATCCAGTAAAATTTCTTGCTTCCTTATAAGTTCATGGGGTATTAAAAGTTATGAAATTTAGTGAAGATAAAATTTTTGCAATTTTTTTAAAAAGTATAACGAAATATGGGAAATGTTAAAAGTGACAAACAGTGATAAAAGATAAAGGAGAAGGTGGGGTCAAGCAGTGGAAGAGAAAATTAGAAATATGAAAAATAAATAGAAGTTAATGAAAAAAGAAGGTTATGGTATGAAAGGATTATGATGGAATATTATTGTATTTATCCATGGGAAGATTTGAAATAATAGTTATAGGAGGCAATTTAAAAATAATGAAACAACTCAAATATTGCTATGAAGAGCAGGATTTTGTTTAGAGACTGACATTATAAAAACTGCCAGTAAAATGATCTAAGTTATATAAGTGTGTAAGTGAAACATTATGTATTAAGTGTAAGGTCAGTGAGACAATGGAGCATGTCCTTGTAGCATCATCTAGTAGGCAGTTTTTAACAAACTGAGGAAATGTAAATTAATGGTGGGTTATAAGTACATCATAAATATTTGAAGGGCATGGAATTATTTTTCAAAACAATTATATCAGATATGAAGTACAATCATTGGACCCTTTGCAAACTAGGCTTGCCATGACAACAAGTCTGCCCCCCCCCTCCAAAAAAAAAAGAAAAAAGAAAATCTCACAGAAATCCCTGTGGCTATAGCTACTAAAAATAAAAGCTGCAGCCACGTTTTCCACACTGCTAAGTGAAGAAGCCAAATGCATTGAACTGACCAGCCCATAAAAAAATATTCTGTTCTCTTTTACGGCCCTAGTAATCAAACCCTAGCAACTGTGGGTAAAATTGCCCTCGTGATCAAACAGTTACAGTCATGGGTAAAACAAGTTTTCTCACACTTAGTCTTGGTTATTGCTGAATCGATCCATATGTGAATTTTACATCTTAAATATTTTTCTAAATAGCAAACTTGATAAGGAGTGAAATGATAATGGCAGCAAGTGCAGAAGATTAAGGTTACGAGCTGTAAACAAGACGGCTCCTGTGGCCCTGGAGTTGATTCTCTCAGCCTCCATTTGCTTGGTCTGTCACTCTGAGCAAATCAGTTAACCACACAACACTGGTGCATTTGGGAAGTTAGGCTAGGGTCCTCAGAGGTCTCCTGGACCATACGCCTAGTAACTACTTATAAACCTATAACCATTTAGGTGGAGATTAAGAAAGAAGTTCTTATGTTTATGGGAAAGTGTTATAAATTAAAAAAAGAAGAAAAATATACTCCTGCAGTCTTGAAAGACAAATGAAGACCACATGAGGTATAAAAGGAGACACTAATGTAATCTGGTATTATCAAGACGTTTATGCTGCATGGCTAGAATGAGATAGAAGCTGAAAACAGAGAGAATGAAGACAACAAAAAAAATCCTCAGTGGGGAGATTTCTGCTGTGTGATGATGTGGGAAGATCACTATAGAGTAAAACATGAACTATGGAAAAAAGTTTTTTTCGAATAGAGGAGTCCCTTGTGCATGTTTTTGTTGAATGTAAAAGTGTGTGAGTTTTTTTTGAAAATGAGACACACTTTTCCTTATGATGTTACAAAGTATATAAATAGGGAAGACACAAGTTTTGTTTTTTTATAAAGGTTTAAAATTTGTGGAAGTGAATAGATTAGATAGGCTGGTGATGAGCTTCTTGTTTGGGAATAGGTTATGGTTGATGGGGAGGAATATTTTTAATAAGGTATGGACTGAGAAATTCAAAGATAGGTGTGCTTTTTATTTATTTGTTTGTTTATGTGCTGTGTAAGTGAACTGGTCTGTGGACTCTTCAACCATAAGTCAGGCCAATTATTGGGGCTTGATATAATGGTTAAGATGTTTGACTCACAAACACACGATACAGTGTTTAATTCTCACCTTTGGAAAGGAAATTGATTAGGCTTACAATGGCATGTTAAGAAAGCTAGTCTGGTAGTTATCTATGAACTTATGAAATCATGAGCAAAAGCACAAACAAGCAGTGTTTATTACAACAATATGTGCGAAATAGCAACATGAGTAATGTACATCAACCCCACCATATTCCCACACCAAAAGCTAACCTAACCCCACCCCCAGTCCCCTCTAGTCATCCCCTAAAGTATACCTGCCACCATTTCTCAGCCTGTTGTCTCAGGAAAGCAGGTCATCTCAGCACTCTCCATGGCCAAATACACAGCATCAATGAGACCAGACAACTTCCCAGGTTGCCTTTTAAATAACTTAAAACATAACCTAGCAGACCCACTTGGATCCCTGTTTAACCACAGCCTGTGAACTGGCTATGTTCCATAGGAATGGAGGGCAGCAACAGTAATCCCTCTGCACAAAGGGGGACCATCAACCAACCCTGGGAAGTGTAGGCCCATAAACTTGACTAGCCTCATCTGCAAGGCCATGGAAAGAATCATTATGGAACTTATTAACAAGGACATAGGTAATCTCCAAACCCTGGACTCAACCCGTTAAATTCGTTAGAGGTAGATCATGCCTGTTAAACATGGCTGACTTCTTCAAGAAAGTCACCAAGGCTCAGCATGAGGGAAAGACAGTGAATACCATGTATCTTGACCTAGCCAAGGCATTTGACACAACCCTCCCACTCAGGTATTATAGAGAAACTCTCCCAATTGGGAATTAACCCCTACACTACCAGATGAGTAGCCAACTGGCTCACCGACAAGACACATACTGTAAAAGTGGGTGACTTTACGTCTAGCAAAAGACCAGTCTTCAATGGTGTATCACAGGGTTCTGTGCTGGACCCCTTACCATTTGGAAGTTATTTCTTAGACGTCCAGGCAAACTTGGATGGCCTGTGGCTGACTGAGTTCACTGATGATTGCAAATTGGGAGTAATCGAGTGCCCCCCAATGATGTTAATAAATTGCAGACAGGGTTAAAGCAGATAAATGACTGGTGCCAAAATCACTGATCAAAGCTAAATGCAAAAAAAAAAAGCATTATTATTCCCTTTGAGAAAGCTGACATCCATGCTAATTATATTATAGACAGCACCCAACTAAGTGTAGACCCAGTGGTATGTAATCTGGGTACTCAGGTTGATAGCAACCTTATCTTTGACCACCACATATCCTCAATACCTCTCCAATATGTATTCTTTGTCTTACAAAAAAATACTATGTCAAACAACTGGAACATAACTGTAGTAAACCCAAGCCCTAAACAATCAAATCCCACCAAAACTTTTAAATACAGACCAGTCTTTTCCCCATCGACTATTCGAAACTGACACAGTACTTAAGCACCTACAACCTCCTGTCCTACAAACACCATGACTTCTGGTCAGGTTGAAGCACATTAACGGCCCTGTGGTCTCTCACCAGTGAATTCCTGTTAGGCATGAACAAAGGAATGATCATTGTTAGAATCTTTATCAGTCTTACCAAAGCCATTGAGCTTGAGGGTCACAGCTTACCACTACACCTCCTTGTTAAAATATGCATCAGCTGTGACTCCCTATTATGGTTTCAAACTTCTGTCCCCAACCAAACTTTTTCTGTCAAAGTTTGTTCCTCAATTTCTGCCTCAGCTATTCTTCAGAAAGGAGTTCCACAAGGACCCATACTTGTCCCCTTTTTATTCTGTATCTATATAAACAAACTACCCTTTGACCTATGTCATCATCCCTTAACGTCGTATGCTGATGACATGGTTCTAGTCTATACAAATCACTCCCTCACCACTCTGCAAAAAGACCCGGAGTCATGAATCAATAGGAAAAACTATCTACCCAACAAAAAACATGATTGCTGAGCCCAAACAAAAAAATTACTGAAACTTCACATCCATTAAAAATCTTTGACCATAACAACACTCCTCAGAAATTGCTAAATCAAATACCTGAGTATTTGGCATGACCTGTCTCTAAACTTCACTCTCCATCTTGACAGTATAGTGAAAAAAGTTGTCATTGCTCTTTTGGGCCAATAATTTCTCCCCTTTTCTTACCAAGGCAGCAACAGTAAATGGCATTCCTCCATCCCTGTTTGAAGTTGGCCTACTCCTAGTTGGGTGTGAAAAAAAAATAGAAATTCCACACATATCCAAACAATTTATAACAAAATATATAGATGTATCACACTCTGTCTAAAAAAGGTGCACCACTACAAAACTTTGCAAAGAGACAATTAGTTCTCACTAAAACAAAGAAATTACTTTATTGGTGATTCCAAGATTGCAGTGATAGTGTAAGCAACTAAACACACACATCTCTGGCAAGAGAACAAGTTTAGAACAACAGAGCAATGCAAACAGTTAAACATTTTACAAGAGGTTGGTAGCCAAAGTGTTTATGATGTCCAGAGTGTCCATAAAGAAGAGAAAGAGTGAAATAAAAGGGAAAGCAACTATGAAAGCACAGAAGGAGACTGAAAGGTCTGGTGTAAACGATTTGGGACACACAGGAAGAAGGCAAAAGGAAACAATTATGCCAGGCAAAGAGGTGGACATATTGTGTGGGAGAAGACCTGCAACTGTCAGGCATGAGTATCTAAGAAGGCAGGAGAATGGCAGTGAATAGAGAGAGATGGTGACAGTTGACACAACACCCCAGCCTCATGTAGAAAATGAGGGTTGATTATGATATAAAATTCTACCACATAAAGTCATTTATTTTTGCTTCAGAAAAAGAGGGATGTAAGATGTGTGTCCTCTTTCTTTAAATTATTGATACTACAGTAGACTCCCTCTTATCCAGCCTCTATTTAACTAGCCTCCTCTTTAACCGACCATCAAATTTCTGCTGTAGTCCTAGGAAAAGACAACAGAGAAGAACAACACTTCAGCTTCCTCTGGGCTAAATAATGACATTGAGTTTTAGACTTCATATTCATTAGAAAAATGCATACTAATGCAAATTCTATTATTCTAGCTGATTTATAACATATGCATGCTGTTTTGTATGCATTTTCTGATTAACCATCCATTTGTTTATCCAATTTAAGGTCCGGTCCCAGTGAGACCTGATAAGAGAGAATCTACTGTAGCATGTTCATCACAGCGATTTTCTCTGTACTGGATAGCTTCAAAAATCACATATGGTGATGGCAATTCAGACCATTGTGAAAAGGGGTAAATTAAGCCTGAAAGCAGAGACATATCTTCAAACATAGAGACATCTTGTGCAGGATAAAATCAGGCCTGAAAATAGGAATATTTCTCCAAAACAGGGACAGTTGAGAGATCAACAGTCAGTCACGCAGATAACAAAAAATAAAGAAATAAATTTAAAAAATCACTGCACTTTAAATTTATATATTTCGTAACTTTTGCACCTCTGTCAGCCAAACCCCATGGGAAAACATCTTGTAACCTAAGGCACTATTCACAAACCGTCCCCACTCTCACAACTCCTAGAGTTAACATCAACTGTACTAAACATTCCTCTATTCTGCTGCTGATTGCCAGCACACCTAAAAGAAAGTAGCCACTACTCTGAATTCAGGGAGGAACTTAAAATGTGCATACTAATGCAAGCCCAGTACAAATTTTTCTGCAGTGACCATGTCAGTTAACCTCTACAACATTCACTCTTCCTCTCTCTGACCTTGCTTTACTCCTCCTCCCCGCTTTTTCACTGACTTGTGAATTATATAGTACGTAATGCAAATACTCGTCATTTTTCTTAAATCTTGATTAGATGCATGCTGCAATACTTATTCTCTGTTATATTAACTTCAGGCATCCTGTATTGTTTTACTCTACCCTAATCACATTCTGTATTTTTGTATCAACTTCACAAATATTTTCACTCGGTCAGATTTGATCAGTGCACCACCAGGTAACTAATATAAATAAAATATAGAGGATTCTGAATAGGTTACAGTCATAACCATCTTACTGTGCATTCAAGACAAGGATGCCAAGAAATTCATCTCAAGAGCAAAGCTGGAGAGGTGAATCTTGATCCATGTCAGGAACACGTAATAAAAGCTTATGATCAGTGACCCAATCAGAATTCTTTGTAGAGCACAGAGCTTTATTTGCTCCATATACTGCCAGTTACAGGGGAAAAGAATGAAGGGAAAGAAAGAGAAACTGCATGAGAGTTAAATATTTTACCAGCTTTGAAAATTCAATAAAAAGTTCATAAAGTTCCCTCCCATCCTTCAAAACCACTCTGAGAGAATTCCTAGTCAAAATCTGGTTCTGTTCTTGCTCAATACCAGGATAAATTATATCCCCGAATATGAACAAGTACCTCTTCATTCCTTATACTTCCTTATTCTCCCTTCATCTAACTCACTTCCTTACTTCTATCAATTTCTGTCTCTGGCTTTCTCTGTAATATACCATAATTCTGCTTTTTTCTCACTCCATATTGCAGTTCATGTTTGTATTGTACCAACTTAGTATTAATTTCTCTGTAAACTGACAACAATTTATCTAAGTATTAAATCATTGTTATGTAACTTGTATCTATTCTTAACCAATGTTTTAGTACTATGTCAATTTTGGTATAATTATTTAAACTGTACATATTTTTTGTATTATTTGTGAAGACAGTAAAATTAATGTTCTTAAAATGTTTTGTAATACTATTGAGGTTTTCTCCCTTGGCCTCTGCTGAAAATCGGCTCCTTTCCAGTTGGACTTTCCCCGGTAATCTAATATCAATAAATGGATAAATTAATTAACAAACATCAGCATATGGCAAAATGGCATTCTAACAGATTTTAAAAGCTCAAAACCCATAAAATAAGCACAGGCCAGGCTCCAGGTTTTTCCAAAAAACTTCAGACACTGACTCGATCGAAGACAAACACAAGCGCTTTCACATAGATGCTTCCTCAGGTGTATATCATATTCAATCTAAACACCCTTCTTATACTCTAGAATCATAGTCACCTGATCTTTTAATAAATACTTAAAGGTACACATCCCTCTTATCTAATACTTCATTTAAAATGCAAGAAATTTTTAAAAATGTATTTAAATAATACACATATAAATGCATATATGCACATATAAATACATCCATAAAATTCAAAAATATATTAAGAAATGTTTTATTTACGCAGTGGTCTCATAGGAATGTAATCATTAAGGCCATGTCCTACATTCGCCCTTAACCTAACTATCCATTCCACCTATAAGCTCTCTGTTCTTCCTTTTATGTCACCTCCTCTAAAGGTTTCAGCGCATTTTCCTATAACTATAAACTTAAAAGAATGTCAATCATCAGTCTCATAAACATGCTTTGCCAAAGCATTAAACATATTCTTCTTCTTAATATGGTAGGTATGTTCCCTAATCCTGTCTTTCAATTGTCTGTCTTCCCAACATAAAACTTATGACAGAGTTGTCAGACAACTAAATACACCACATGGATGCTGTTACATGTTGCAGTAATCTCAAATTTAAACACCTCCTCAGTATCAGGGTGCTTGAAATCCATACCATCCATCAGATGTGTGCACATTTTACATTTCCCACAAGGTTTGGTTCCCTCACTGCCTGCTACTAATAACATCCCTTGTGTGGCAGAGTTGTCTCTTCAACGATTTTTTATTTTTGAATGTAAACTGGGGAGTCTTTTTCTAGGTACTTACCTCTCTATCATTAATCAAAATATTCCAATGCCTACTAATGATACTAGTATATTCTCTTATATTCCTTGAGTAACTAAGGCACATTCTCACCTTTTTTGTACTTTCATAATTCCAAACGTTTTGTGTTTCACCCCTCTCATCCCTTTTAGAGAAGTATGGCTTAGCTGTAGTACCGCTAAGCCTTTTCACTTCTTCAATATTTTTATTCACCGTACTCTCATCATACCCTTTCTCTATAAGGTCACTGCTTACTACCATAATCTGCTCTCCAAAATCTTCTTTTACATTTAATCTAGATGATCTCAAATATCGATTATGTGCTACATTTATAAAAACATACCTTGGGTGCATGCTTGTTTGATTTAATAAATTATTTGTATGGCATTCTTTCCTAAAGAGTCTTATACTCAATTTATTATTATCATCTTTAAATACAGTAACATCTAAAAGATTAACTTCTAAATTAGACCAATTTAGGGTGAATTTTAAAAAGTCAGTTGAATTATTAATAAATTGTACAAATTCCATTAGCTGTTCCGATGTTCTGTTCCATAAAAGGAACAGATCATCCACAAACCTTCGATAAAACAAAATGTTTCATGCAAAACTACTCTGTATTAAATTTTCCATTTCCCAGTGATGCATAACTGCATTTGTATAACTATTGGTGCATGATGTACCCATCGCAACGCCATTACTTTGCCAATAAATTTCATCCCTAAATATAAAAATATTATTTTCTAAGACTAACCGCAATAAACTTTCAACCAGACTAATCTTATTTCTGGTAAAACCCATATGTTCAATCATTAGCCTACTTACCCTCCTTATACCTTCATCATTTGGTATAACAGTAAAAAGTGACACCACATCTAGTGTCATTAAAATGAGGCTATATGGTACACAAGTTTCATTAGTGCATTCAAAAAGATCTCTTAGAAAATGCTCAGTATCCTTTAAAATATATTGAGATTTCTCATTTAACCTACGAAGGTTCTTTTCCAGATATATCGAAATGGATTCTGTATACCAATTTCTCCCTGCCACAATTGGTCTCATTGGTGGTTTCTCCAACCCCTTATGCAGCTTAGGTAGTCCCTGTATCATCGGAATAGTGGTGTTATATATAATAAAATATTTTTAAAGAGCTTCATCTATGAGACCCATATACAGTAGTTCATGTAAACTATTATAAACATTTTCTATCATTCTTTTCACTTGTATAGGTGTAATTATTTTATAAAAATGCTCATTATTCAACATTTCATGCATAATATCATCATACATAGTCCTATCTAGTACTACGATCTGGCCCCCTTTATCTGCGGGCCAGATCATAATACTTGTATTACTTTGTAGCCCTATCATGGTTTCAAACTCCTTCCTACTTAGGTTATATTTCTGGAATGTATTTTTTTGTTCATAAAATTTTTTTATATACATCATCTATACAAATCTGCTCAAATGCTTGTATTAACGAATTCAGCTTGGGAATAAACAAACTGTTTTTTTTTTTTAACATAACATCCTCACTCTCACTATTACTTTCAAACATAACTTTCAACATGAAATTCCTTGTAAACATTTTAATGTCAAATATTATGTTGGTAATATTAGAATCAACAGTCAGAATGAATGAAAGTCCTCTATTAAGCACACTCAGTTCCATTTCAGTTAGTTTATATTGGGACAAATTTATAACTAGTTCTTTTTGTTCATGAATGCTTTTTTTTATAGTGTAAGGACTCACTACACCGCCTTCGTGTTTCCTTTTGGCCCTTGTAACACTTCACCCTCTCTGCTGCCCTACTGTCTTATTCCTGATGTTCTTCATCTCACATTGCTGCAGTCCTTACATATGGGTAGTCCGCTGTCCTCGGTCGGCCCGAATACCAAAGTATTAGGCTGACGTCGGTCAAGGCGCTTAAGACTGACATCAGGACGTCAGGGTACAAATGCGCATGACCGACGTCATATCCTCAGTCTTTTTTGCCGCATGGTCCGATGCAGAAGCAGCGTTGCAAGTGCTGTTTGGCGTTCTGAAATTTTTCAAGTTCGGAGTTTCAGACCGAATCAAAGTTGGCTAAGTACCCCGTTGGGGAATATTTTAGTTTTTTCTTGCCTCAGTGTTTTACCGGATGTCAGAAAAAGTGAATAACTGTATTTCTTGTGGGAAACAGATACCGCATAGGGATTATCATTCTTTGTGTATTCCTTGTTTGGGTCCTGAGCACGACGTTGTTGGGTGTCGCTTTTGTGCTAGGTTCAATAAGCGCACTATTGCGAAGGTTAGATTGTGCTAGGCTGGTCTTCGGAAGCGGTGCAATTGTAATATGTCGCCGGATTCTCCGGCGCCCGCTTCTTCGAAGAAGCGCAAAGACAAAGCAGTTAAACCCAGGCAAGAAGAGTCGTCCGTTCCGGACGCCGGTTCTTTAGAGGCGTCAGTGGAACCGGTGGTTCCGACGGAGGCTTCTCTGGAGTCCCAGGGGGAGACTTTGATATTGCAGGATGTGGCCTCTCAGGAGGCAGGTCAGGCTGATGGGGCTTCTCAGGTGACTGTACTCCCCTCCCTTCCTAGGGTGGTTAGGCCCTCTCCTTCTGTTTCCAAGGCTTCTCCCAGAGGCAGGCCAGGTTTAGCTTCTGTTGGTGTCACTCCTAGTTCAGCAGGGTCTGTGCCCAAGAAGCACATGCTTAAAATGGCAGAAGATTTGATCACTCTGATTAGAGGTTCTTTGCCCCCTCCTGATAAGAGGCCTAGGGTGGAGCCAGAGTTGGGGAGTTTTGAGCAGGCTTCGGATGTTTCAGAGTCTTGACTGAAGACTTGCAGGAGTACTCTCCTTATTCTGATTCTGATGCAGATGATTCGACTCCTTCTGCTTCTCCTCCAGAGGATTTTTCTTTTCAGAGACTCTTCATTCCATGAGGGAACATTTTAAGTGGGAAGGTCAGGACTTCTCTGATTCCAGGAAAAGGCTTAGGGAATTTTTGCTTTTACCCCAGCATAGGCCCTTGGCTATACCCCTGTTCTGGATGTTGTGGAAGATGTGTTTGCAGAGGCTTCACTTAATCCTGATTCTCTGCCTCCTGCTCCTGTTAAACCGGATAGGTATTACAGGGTGCCTGAGGCTCATAAATATCTTTATAAGAGTCCTAGGGTGGACCCAGAAACTGTTAGTCAGGGACCTAAGGGTGTCAAGGCCTCTGTTGTAAAAAATCCGGTTCCTCCAGATAAGGAGGCCAGAGCTTTGGATAGATGGGGAAAGAAAGTCTATACATCTTCTACCTTAGCTATGAGGGCTTTGAATTGCCAGTTTCATATGTTGAAATATCAAAACTATCTTCTTTCTCAATTGAAGTCTAAGGTGGATGCTCTGGCGGAAGGCATTGAGTGTAAAGAATTACAAGATTTGGTGCATGTCTCTGAACAGGTGGGTAAGCATTCTTTACAATGTGGTTTTGATGCTGTACAGGCCTCGTCTAGGGTGACTGCCACTGGTTCAGTTCTTCGCAGGCACGCCTGGCTGAGGGATCAGAATTTATCTGACCATGTTAAGACAAGGATTTTGGATGCTCCTTTACAGTCTGATGTGTTGTTTGGTTCACCTGTGGAGTCAGTCTTGAAGAAAATGGAAGACAAGGCTAAGTCTATGCAGGCTGTTAAAGATTTTTGCAAGTTCAGCCTCCAAGTTTAGTAGGAATTGGCCTGCTAAGGGGTGGACGTATCCTTCTTATGATTCTCAGTCTAGGGGTAGATCTAGACGTGGTAGGGGCAGAGCTCAGAGTTCTTTCAGACCTAGAACAGGGAGTTCACCTGCACAATCTTCAGGTGAGGGCAGGGGCCAGTCCTTTCGTAAACAGGCCCAATGACCTACCTTTTCAGCTGCCAGATCCTTCTTGCCTGGCAGCACCTTTGGGAGGAAGGTTGGCACTCTTCAAGGAAAATTGGAATTTGATTACCCAAGACAAATGGGTATTGGATATCATACACCAGGGTTACAAGTTTTATTTCCATACCTTGCCTCCTTTCAAAGGCATGCCGGATGTTCCTCCTCAGCAAAGACTAGAGGCTCACAAACAAATTTCTCTGCTACTTCAAATAAGGGCCATACAACCGGTCCCTCTGCCAGAAGTGGGCCTAGGATTTTATTCTCGCCTGTTCCTAGTACCAAAGAAAGGGAACACGTGGAGACCAATTTTGGATTTATCTATCCTCAACACATATCTGGACATTCCCAAGTTCAAAATGTTGACGTTACAACAGCTTTTACCTCTGCTGGGCAAAGATCACTGGATGGTGACTCTGGATCTCAAGGAGGCTTACCTTCATGTTCCTATCAGGCTCAGTTGCAGGAAGTATCTGCGTTTTCAGGCTGGGACTTCTCATTATTAGTTCTCTGCATTGCCCTTTGGCTTATCTACTGCGCCCAGAGTGTTCACGAAGGTTCTGGCTCCAGTGATAGCTTTCTTCAGGCTAAGAGAAATACAAATCTATCCTTATTTGGACGATTGCCTGATTCTGGCCCAAGGAAAGGACGAACTTCTTCATCATTTACAGTATGTGATAGCAGTGTTAAGATGCCTGGGGTATTCTGTGAACGAAATAAAGTCCAGTCTAGTACCCTCTCAGGACATGTGCTTTCTGGGTGTGAGACTGAATACAGCATCCCAGATGGCCTTTTTGACCCCGGACAAACAAAAGAATCTTTCTCTTTACTTCCATCAATTGTCTCGTCAGTCCAGGCTGACTGCAAGGACAGTCCTTCAAGCCTTGGGGTTCATGGCATCTTGTATTCTGGTACTTCCCAATGCCAAACTGCATATGAGGAAGCTACAATGGTATCTCAAAAATGTATGGACACAGCACTGCCAAGATATGGACACTGTCATTCAGATAATACCTTGCATTCAAAAGGAATTTTGTGGTGGGCTCAGGAATGTCACCTAAACAAGGGACTCTCTGTGACCCGGCCAGAGGCGAGTCAGATTCTAACGACAGATGCCTCAGACAAAGCTTGGGGAGCTCATCTGAATGGAAAATGGGTACAAGACATGTGGCCTGCCAGACTTCAACATCTACATATCAACTTGAAGGAGATGTTAGCAGTCCAATTTGCATTAATAGCTTTCAAGGATTTACTTCTTCCAGGGCAGGTGTTGGTTCTAACAGACAACACAACTGTCATGTGGTACATCAACAAGCAAGGGGGAATGCATTCTTATCCTCTATGCAGACAAGCAATGATTTTGTGGGAGACTGCTCTCAGTTTACAGCTAAATCTTCAGGCAAGGTTTCTGCCAGGAGCACAGAACTCCTTAGCAGATGTGTTGAGCAGACAAATTATGGATCCCCACGGGTGGAAATTGGATCCTCAAGTATTTCAGAAATTGACAGTGTTATGGGGAACTCCAGACATAGATCTGTTCGCTTCTCCACTAAACTACCAGCTGCCAAAGTTTTGCACAAAAGGTTTCATCCCACAGCCTGGAAAGTGGATGCTCTCTCATTCAATTGGAGCAATCTTCATGTGTATGCCTTTCCACCTCTGCCTCTCCTCCCAAAGGTACTCCTGAAGGTCAGACAGGACAAGCCAAATATGATTTTAATAGCTCCAGATTGGCCTCGACAGCACTGGTACCCATTACTGAGAAGTCTGGTACGGAGCCTCCATGGCCTTTGCCTTGATTCCTCACCTGCTGTCTCAGGAGAACAGTCATTTACTCAATGTCAAACTTCACTCTCTACATCTAACAGCCTGGCATATTCTGTTTTAAACCCTGGAGGGTCTCAGCTTCCACAACAAGTTTTGAATGTTATTTTGGAGGCCAGAAGGCCTAGTACAAGGAAAGTGTACGCAGATAAATGGAGGAGATTTTTATTTTGGAGTACAGCAAAGGACTTTGATGTTTCTAAGCCTAATTTAAGTGTGGCTCTTCAATACCTTACTGAGTTACTGGACAAAGGTTTGTCCTTCTCCTCTATTAAGGTTCATGCTGCAGCAATTTCTGCTCACTATGACTGTGACCCGCCATTGTTTTCTCATCCTTTGTTTAAGCAATTCCTTAGAGGGGCAAAGAATATAAGACCCCATGTAGAGCTCCTACTCCTGCTTGGGATCTCAATTTTGTGTTGGAGAAACTCACTCTACAACCTTTTGAGCCTGCAGCTACTGCCGAGTTGAAATATTTATCATGGAAGACTGCTTTTTTGTTGGCCATTACCTCTGCAGAAGGGTTTCTGAATTACAGGCCCTTATGGCGGTTGAGCCTTTCTTAATTTTCCATAAGGATAGGGTATCTTTGTACTAATCCTTCCTTTATGCCTAAAGTGGTTTCTAGTGTGGCTTTAAACCAAGCTATTCATTTGCCTACTTTTTATGCAAACCCCAAAATAAAGGGGAAAAGATTTTACACACTTTGGATATACACAGGCAGTTGCGATATTATTTGAGCAGAACTAAAGGGTTCAGGCAGTCTCAGCAGTTATTTGTTTCATTTGCTTTGGGTTCTCAGGGCAAACCTGTTTCAAAACAAACTATTTCTAAGTGGATTGGTTTTTGTATTGCTTTCTGTTATTCCCATCATGGTAAGGAGATTCCACCTGGGATTAGGCCTCATTCCACTAGGGCTACTGCCACTTCTACAGCTTTTTTAAGGGGGGTGGCTACTAAAGATATTTTGGAGGCAACCACTTGGAGTTCAGTGCATACTTTCTCTAAGCATTACCACCTTCCACTTTACTCTAAATCTAGGGCTGGTTTTGCCACTGCAATTTTACAGGGCATTTTGGCAGCTCCTAATGCTTTATAGTTTTGCCATCCTCCCTTACCTCTGCTTTGGGATTCTACCCATATGTAAGGACTGCAGCAATGTGAGATGAAGAACATAGTACAGTTTTGTACCTACCATAAATGTAGATGTTCGAAGATCCACATTGCTGCAGTCCAATTTACCCTCCCTCCTTCCCCTCTGTAGTTAGAGGCGGTTGTGTGGTTTGAGTTGTGAATATTGTAAATATTGTAAATATGATTAGTGCAGGGGTGGTTGGTTGTTTTTTGCTGTCTTTTGGTTTTGGCCTTTCTTTTTAGGGCCTTCTGACATCTGGGGCAAGAAAAGACTGAGGATATGACGTTGGTCATGCGCATTTGTACCCTGACGTCCTGATGTCAGTCTTAAGCGCCTTGACCGACGTCAGCCTAATACTTTGGTATTCGGGCCGACCGAGGACAGCGGACTACCCATATGTAAGGACTGCAGCAATGTGGATCTTCGAACATCTACATTTATGGTAGGTACAAAACTGTACTTTTCCCCTGCTCCTCAATTGATCCCTGGTGGGTAATGGAAAAAACAGGCAGGGAAGTAGATGCTAAATTTAACGGCACTTCACTTCTTTTCTCAAAGGCAGAGGTACCACCCTCCTCCTCAAAATGCACTTCTGCAGTTGTAACAAAGGTTTTTCGTCTTGCTCCTGCGTCCGTTGTATTTAATTTCACATGTTCCATGGTCTCATTCAAAACTGTTCCGCTTCCATTCATCTGTTCATAGGTTCATAGGTTCATACTAGGCTATCTGCCCTAGGGCATTTATAAGCCTAGCCAGAGTGTGTTTGGCTTTCGCCACCCATTTTAAATTAATTTTGCTATGCCTTTTTTTGAGGTTAGTATACTGTGTCTCTGTCTAACAGTGACACAGAAGTGATAGCTGGGGTAAACCTACGATCTCCCATCCACTCATCAAGATTCCTCTTGAAGAGAGTCAATGTGGGACTCTGCCTAACCTAGACTGGGATTTTATTCCAGAGTGAAGGGAGCCTCTGGGTTATGAATCTGTCCCTCCAGCATGTCCTATTTATTTCAGTGCTGAGGTTCAAGTCTCTCGAGCGCGTAGCTCGATAGGATTTGGATTTTCTGAGCTGCAGCATGTCCATTAATTCCGGGTTGGACATGGCTTTATACGTCAGGCACAGATCGCCTCTGAGCAGGTGGTATGCCACTGAGTAGAGCTGGAGTTTCTTTAACCAGGCAGCATATGGCATCTGTTTGAGCCCTTTGATCCTCTTGGTGAGGTACTTTTGGGGTCTTTCCAGTTGCTACAGGTGTCTGGTAAGGTACATCCCAAAAGGGGCATTGTACTCAATTATGGGCCTGATGAGGGATGAGTAAAGAGGTATGATGACCTCCCCTGATCTAGATGTGAATCCCTTCATGATTAGGTGGGCTATATAAAATGTTTTTCTAACCACTTTGGCCACGTGGTTGTCAAATGAGAGATTGCTATCAACTTGGGTCCCCAGGTCCCTAATGACTTCTTCTGTACTTAATGGATTACCACCTATGTGGTAATTTGTGGGCACTTTGTTTTTGCCAAAGGGGATGACTATACACTTTTTGGTGTTTAGCTTGAGGCCATGGCTCTGGCACCAGTTGTCTGTTTCTATGAGGCCCTTTTGGAGGATGCTTGTGTCGGCTGGAGAGTTGATTATGGCGCCCAGTTTGCAGTCATCTGCGAACTTGGTCAGCCACAGTCCTTCCGTGTTGGCCTGTACCGCCGAGAAATATATACCGAACAAGAGAGGTCCCAGGACTGAGCCTTGTGGGACGCCACTTGTAACTGGTTTGAAGTCTGACATGGCTCCAGCAATTCTAACCATGTGGGTTCTGTCCTTGAGCCAGTTTACAACCCATCTAGTGACACAGGGGTTTATATTTAAGCTGGTGAGCTTATCTATAATGCCCGAGTGGGGTATTGTATCGAAGGCTTTTGCGAGGTCCAGGTAGGCTGTGTGGACCACCTTCCCCTCGTCAGTGGCCTTGGTGACTGTTTCAAAGAAATCGACCAGGTTTAAGAGGCAGGATCTTCCCTTAACAAAGCCAAACTGGTAGGATCCAGTGTCTGTAGGTCCCCAATATCTTTATTTATGAGGTCCATGATGATCCTTTCCATAGCTTTGCAGACCAAGCTAGTCAGGCTTATGGGGCGATAGTTTCCAGGATCCGTTGAGGCACCACCTTTGTGGAGAGGGACCACTGTTGATGTACGCGACTCTTTGGGTACATATCCTGTAGTAAGGCTAAGATTGAACAGTAGTTTTATGCTTGGGTTTAGCTCTTCTTGGAGTTCATGTAGGACGCAGCCCGGGACACCATCTGGTCCCATTGATGCTGTGTTTTTTGCTTTGGAGAGGGCGGCTCTTACCTGAGCATCTGAGATGTCAGGGGGGCAGCACTCTGTTGGGATAGATATTTGCCCTTTTGGTGGGGAGAGGGGGGAGAAGTTTGCACTGAACCTGTCAGCTAGGATGTTGGCAATGTCTGTGGGCTCGGTGTATTTTTTGTCATTTAGGACTAATTCTGAGCATATCTGGGAATTCCCACCCAGGTTCCTAACATAACTAAAGAAAGCCTTGTGATTATCCTTAGTGTCCTGTGCAATTTTTCTCTCGAAGCTGGCCTTAGACGATTTTATGAGTGCTCGTAGTTTTTTGCTATTACTGATCAGAGATGTCTTCCCTTTTTGGGATTTTGCTCTATCATGTAGAAGCGTCCTCCTTCTATTGTATAGTTTGTTTATGGCTGGGGTCCACCAGACAGGACGTCTGCCTTTGGAGGATTGGGTCTTGGTTTTTGTTTGGGATTGCATGATCCATGCATTCCTGAAGGTGTTCATAGAATGCATTTATAAAGGATTCTGCGGTCTGGGCCGTATTTTCCACAGGCCCGGGGGCTTTGAAGGATTTCGCCTCGGTTTTGAGGCGTGTGAAATTTGCTTTAGAGAAGTTTTTCACTGTGGTTTTCTGGGCACGGGGTGGGGTCGGGATGTGAATATCCAGTGAGATTAGTTTATGGTCTGATCTTACCAGTGAGGGATACACTTCTGGTTTGGAGCATAGTGTCCCCATGTTGGTGATGATCAGGTCCAGTATGTTTTCCCCTCTTGTGGGAGTGGTAACAAGTTGTTCCATAGCATTTGAGTTTATAAATTCTAGGAACCTTTGGGCTAGGGTGTTGGAGCTAGAGTAATGCTCCCAGTCTATGTTTGGGTAGTTGAAGTCACCCAATATAATGGTGTTTGGAGAGACCTTCATATTTTCCAGTATTCTCAGGAAGGCCAAGTGGGGTTCCTGTGTTTAGGAGGGTGGTCTGTATCAGGCTATAAACTGGAAGGCAGTTTTACCCACAGTTAGTTGCACATGGATAGTCTCTGATGCTTCGTGCTGTGCCACCAACCTGGAGGTGTGGGTATCTTTGACGAATATTGATACTCCCCCTCCTTTTGTGGTTTGGTCCAAGTTTTGGGGCCGAAAAGCATGGTATGAGGTATAACCTGGTAGTGCTGGGGTGCTCTCGCGAGCCTTGAACCAGGTTTCTGTTACTGCACAGATATCGATGTTCTCCATGCTAAGGAGAGTTTTGAGTGCGTGCATCTTGAGGTTTAGACTTCTGGTGTTGAGTAGCATTACTCTTAGTTTCTTATCCCTTGTGATACCTATGGAGGTGGGTTTGTCTTTTGAACCTTGCCTAAAAAAGGCACTATGGGGGTAACAAGAGCCTTTGCCAGTATCCGAAAGCCCAGGGGTGACAGGTGCAAGCCGTCCCTAGCGAAGCATCGTGGCTTGTCGAGCATGTCATCCCAGGCTGACAGGCATTGGATCCCCTTTGAATGACACCAACACTTAAGCCAATTGTTGAAATTGATCATCTTGTCTTCATATCGTGGCATCATTCTTGGTGAGGGTAAGATGCTACTCAAGGTCAGGGTCATACCGGCCTGGGCTACATGCTCAGAGAGCTCCTCTATGTCTCTTTTCATGTAGTCCAGGGAGGTACGTCTCAGGTCATTCACACCAGCATGGACAATGACTGAGTCATATTTGTACTTGCCTTGGAGTGACCTGAGTGCTTGTGTTATGTGGCGGATCCTAGCGCCCGACAGGCAGCTCACCGTGACCTTCTCATTGTTCAGCCTGGTGAGCGGGACGTCAGTGTGCCTGACGATAGAGTCAGCTATTACAAGTGTATCAGGTGTGTTGTTTAGCCTTAAGGGCTGTGACTGTTCGGCACACTGGCTTTGTGAGCTATGTGTTGCACGTGTTTTGTTTTGGGGTAGCGGTTGCTTGGGTGTCTGCTTTGGAGGTCTCTGCTGCTTAGGCAGATTTTTATTTAGAGCCTCCAAGTATGTTTTTGTGTGTTTATGTGGTTGGTTTGTTGTCTTGGTAGGTCTATGTGAGACTGGAATTGTAGTGAGTGTGGTTTCCTTCTCCTCCTGACTGGTTACGCCAGTACTGAGTTGAGAGAGCTTAGCCTCCAGTTTGGCGATATGGTTGCATCTCTCACATGTGTTGGAATTTATTGGGAGGAGGAGAGGGTTGTCTGTGTACATGAGGCAGTTGTAACATTGCCTCAAGATTCCCAGATTCACCAGCTGGACCGGAGAGGAGATTGACAACTGACCTTTGGACATGCTAGAATAGTATTGGGAATTCCTTTATAATTGAAAAAAAGGGCCAATGGGGAACAAGGTACTCAAGGGGAGTTTGTGAGGGTGTAGTGCTTTTAATTTTTTAGAGCTGACTTATATAATTGCTTTAGTGAGCAAGTGCCAGGTAACTTAAATGCAATGTGTCACAGGTAACTTAAATGCAAAAACGACAAACAGTAACTTTCTTTCAAGTGAGACAAGGAAATAAGTGCAGTAAGCAATGCAGATATCACTAGGGATCCACAGAAGTGCTAAAAGGCCGTGTTTTAGGTGGAATTAGCGTTTCAGGGAAATAAACAAACAACAAGCATACAAATAAAGCTAGATTCAGCAGGCCTGGATCTAGTCTATGCTACAGCAAACAAGGTGTACCAATTTCTGTAAGAAACAGTTAGAATATGCAGGCACTATAAGCCTCTAACCAGAAATTCCCTGCTCAGAAGGGTAGAGTCCAGCCTCTCCTCCCACAAGAGTGCAGACCGCAATCCTTCTTAACGTAAAATAACTGGCCTGAAGCCCAAGTGCTTAAACCAGAACTACTACACTTTTAGAATAACAGACACTGAGCTCTCAATCAACAGTTCCCAACTTAGAAGGATGTAAGCTACCTGTCCTGCCACCACAGTGCAAGTCACAAACCTTCCTAATGTAAAACAACTGGTCTGAAGCCCAAGTGCTTAATCCAAAAGACTTAGAAATGATAGCTACACTTTAATCAAGTTACTACCAGCAGTAATAAATACAACTGAATACTTTAAAGAATGCCTGGATTAGTGCTCAAGTTATACAAACAAAGCTAGATTCAGCAGGCCTGGATCTAGTCTATGCTACAGCAAATGAGGTGTACCAATTTCAGTAAGAAGCAGTTCAAATATGCAGGCACTATAAGCTTTAACCAGAAATTCCCAGCTCAGAAGGACAGAGTCCAGCCTCTCCTCCCACAAGAGTGCAGAACACAAACCCTCTTAATGTAAAATAACTGGCCTCAAGCCCAAGTGCTTAAACCAGAAGTAATACACTTTTAGAATAACAGACACTGAGCCCTCAATCAGCAGTTCCCAACTTAGAAGGATGTAAGCTACCTGTTCTGCCACTACAGTGCAGACCACAAACCTTCCTAATGTAAAACTGGTCTGAAGCCCAGGTGCTTAAACTAAAAGGCTTACAGTGAGTTACACCAAGCAGTAATAAGTACAATTGAGTACTTTTAAGATGACGCAAAAGCAAAATAAAGTATGAAAAAACACAAATACAGTAAAAGCAGATAATTTTTTTTTTTTTTTTTTTTTTTGGGAAAGAGAGAAAGGAGTAGCAGAAACTAAGCTGATTGGCCTTTTCAAATGCTCTCCCTGTAGTGGGTAGAAGGAGGTAATGACACTAGACTGGGAGGAGGGTCCCAGATCAAATTTACACTAGGGGCGGGCAACTGCAAAGCCACCAACTATAAAAACACTATACCAACAGGGAGGGAGGGTGAGAAACAAACAGCAGAAATGTTACTCACAGCTGAAAAGCATGGTGTACCTGGCTTCAGGTGCCACTATAGCAGATATTGTTCTTAATGTTGTTCCATTGGTGGACCCTTCCGTGGGCGGAACCCCAGCAGCTAAGCCAGCCGCTGATTCGTTGGTCATATCCCTGGCCCAAGTGAATACATTCTCTTCCAGGAAGACTTTACGATCTCTCTGCAATTTCTTTAACTTCACTTGCAGCAGTTTCCTTGCATAAACCAAGGCATTTTCAATTACCTCATTCACAGGTTTATCAATAGCTTCTTGTCCATAGCAACTCTCTAGTTGCGAAAACCTAGTTTTTAGCATATCAAGCACCAGACATATCTCTCTCTGCCAAGGCTATTAACAACTTCAAATAGCCCATACTGGTGCTCAAGTTTAATTTTTGCCAGTCGCTAAGCAAACCAGGATCACAGTTAACTTGGGCTGGCATTTTTAGCACTCTTAAGCCTCGACGTACCACACCTTCTTTTATGCAAGCTTCTAAGTGGAACTTTTCATACAAAAGGTGTTTTAGTTTAAACAACTTCTCAAGTGCTAGTAAGTCACTTTTAAATGCTATCATGGCCATATTCTGGATGTCATTTTGCTCAGTCTCTAAGGTACCATTAAACAGAGGATTAGCTTTCTCACTTACTTTCTGAATAAAATTATTTATATTCATCCCAGCTGAATTCTGCTCACATATTGGAGTAGGATTATAGTCCAAGTCAATGATTTAATTCCCTGTAGCCATGTCTTTGGTACCGTTGGATAATATCAGGAACACTATGTAACAAAAAACACAAACCAGCAGTATCCAAAGGCCTCTGCACAAAATTGATACAAGTCCAAAACCATAAAAGCGCAGGCCAGGCTCCAGGTTCTTCCAGAAAACTTCAGACACTTCTATTCGATTGAAGGCAAACACAAGCGCTTTCACATAGATGCTTCCTCAGGTGTATATCATATTTAATCTAAACACCCTTCTTATACTCTAGAATCATAGTCACCAGAGACGACTCTGCCATACAAGGGATGTTATTTCAGTAGCAGACAGTCAGGGAACCAAACCTTGTGGGAAATGTAAAATGTGCGCACATTTGATGGATGGTATGGATTTCAAGCACCCTGATACTGGGGAGGTCTTTAAATTTGAGATTACTGCAACATGTAACAGCACCCATGTGGTGTATTTAGCTGTCTGTCAACTTTGTCATAAGTTTTATGTTGGGAATACAGACAGACAATTGAAAGACGGGATTAGGGAACATATGTACCATATTAAGAAGAAGAATATGTTTAATGCCTTGGCAGAGCACGTTTATGAAACTGATGAGAGACATTCTTTTAAGTTTATAGTTATAGGAAAATGCGATGAAACCTTTAGAGGAGGTGACATAAAAGGAAGAACAGAGAGCTTAGAGGCAGAATGGATAGTTAGGTTAAGGGCGAATGTAGGACATGGCCTTAATGATTACATTCCTATGAGACCCATTTTGAAAAACAGACCACTGCGTAGATAAAAAAATTCTTAATATATTTTTGAATTTTATGGATGCATTTATATGTGCATATATGCATTTATATGTGTACTTTTTAAATAAATTTTAAAACATTTCTTGCATTTTAAATGAAGTATTAGGTAAGAGGAATGTGTACCTTTAAGTATTTATTAAGAGATCAGGTGACTATGATTCTAGAGTATAAGTTTAGATTGAATATGATCTACACCTGAGGAAGCTTCTGTGTGAAAGCACTTGTGTTTGTCTTCGATCGAATAAAAGTGTCTGAAGTTTTTTGGAAGAACCTGGAGCCTGGCCTGTGCTTATTTTATGGTTTTGGACTTGTATCAATTTTGTGCAGAGGCCTTTGGATACTGCTGGTTTGTGTTTTTTGTTACACATTTTACAAGCTGTTTAACCTTCTGCTTCTGCTCTTAGTTGATTAGCACTGTTCATTACTGGTTCAGGCTTTTATAGCACTTAAGTGCCATTAACAAGGTTTTGTTAAGCTCCACTAAGTGCTGTTATATTCATGTGTCGTACTCGGGAAGCTCTTAACAAGTTAATCTTTTCCCTGATTTTGGAGTATAATCGTGTTATTCCATGTACTACAAAAAAATTCCAAGTAAATTTTATTGTACTTGGCATACAGTGTATTAACTCAGATGTCACACTGTAGTAAACAGCTGTCTATCACACTGTGGTAAACGGCTGTCTGTCATAGTGTAGTATACAGTTATCTACTATGCTATAATCACTGTACTACATCTTCACAGATGAGCAAGTTATTCCAAATGTTTTATTTCTGGCACTAATCACTGCACAGTAAAGCTGTCATTGAGGTGATTCACACATTCATACTTTTCTCCCTAAAAGAAATCAGTCCATTGGTAGACAGCTGTTTATTAGTTTAACATCTGTTTTATGAGACTGTACACCCAGCATTGTACACCTCACTAAGAGTCTTATCCATCTTAATTTTGCTGCCGTTCACGTGTCTATAGCTGCATTTATTTATTCATTTGTTGGCCTGTCTATCTAAATATCTATCTGTCTGTCTATTTATTGTCTGGCTAACTGATTGTGCTATATTCTGATTACATTGTAATAAAACCTGTTGCATAACACAGAAGACATGCCTATCCACTACAAGCTGTGTCTCCCCCTATTACATCATCAGAAGGTGGGTCTGGATAACTTGGAATCAGTAAGTAATTGGACAGAAGCAATGCTCAGTACACATGAAACAGAAACCCAGCCTTATTAAGCTTAGTAAATATAGGTCCACAGAAGTAACTCAGGTGAAAGAACTACATATTTTAGAGTACAAAAGCCCACTTGCATGATGAGGGCATAATTATACCAAAAAGAAATGGTAAAATAACTCTTTCATATGATCTTTAATACATGTTAGTCAAGTGAGAGTTTACTGTTTGCAAAAATTCATAGCTCTCTAATGACAGTATCAACTTTGAGGGGGCATATCATTTATGTTGGTAGGTGCAAGGAAGACCTAATTTCTCAAACAGTAAAATATTCCATCTTTTTGCACTGAAAGTGAGACCATGGTCTTGATACCAGGAAGTTGTGTGGGATAGACCCTCTTCCAGGATACTAGCTGGGGAAACTAATGATAGTGCCAAGTTTGCAGTTGACCCTTGTCATTAGCTTGGATATCAGCAAAGTGTACCAAAGAGTAGTGGACCCAATACAGAACTCTGTGGAGCACCACTGGTGACAGTCCTCTAAGAGCAGGCTGTGCCACCAACCCTGACTGTGTGGGTTCTGTCTGTGAGATAGCTAGCTCCCCAACAGATTATATAGGGGTTAAAATTTAGGTAGGTGAGTGTTTCAATAATACCAGACTCGGGGGTTGTAGTAAAAGCTTTTCCTAACTCCCAGTATCCACTACTTCAGTTACCTTCTCAAAGAAATTTACTAGATTCATTAGACATGACCTACCTTTCACATAAACACATCATTTTGGGGGGACAGATTGTAGGCTGCTAATGTCATTATTTATGAGTTCTGTAATGATACATTGCATCACCTCACAAATAATAATGCTAATGATAGTTAGTCTGTAGATACCAGGCTCAGAACTAGAGCCACCTTTATGTGTAGTGGTACACCTATGTTTGGTATCCAAGCGTTGGCCACATATTCCATAGATTGGCTAAGATTGAATAGGTTTAGAAGGTATTTGGTAAGGCCATATTTAGTGCTAATTTGAAGACAGCTTAAAGATTTAGTTAGTATTTTTGGTTTTAGAGGAGATATTTAGAATGTATTCAGTGACAGTTGTGGGGGTAGGGATAGGCTGATTCACAATGAGGAAAAGTAGGAAGGGGACTGTGGAGAGAAGTTTGAACTAAGTTTATGTGTAAGTATATTGACAAAGTTCTAAACGATAGGCTAGGTAGTACCATTTCAGATCATCTGAGTATAGTGTTGAATATTACAGAGTCAATATAGTTAAAGGAGGCCTTATGGCTGTCTTCGGAAAAAGTTTTGTACCTGGATTTTCATATTTTGTTCTTGTGCCTGTGTTAACAATTCTGGGCTGTGGAAGGTCACACCTCTAGCAGCCTGCACACATCCTCACATTCTAGAGCATTTTCTAGAAAATCAGGCTAAAAAAACATAAGCCAAACAAATGTAAATATAATTTTTCTGATGAAGTTTCGCTTTAATAAATGTGAACAAAATGTCTAAATATTGTTGTTGGTATCTATCCTGCCAGCTGTTTTTGGTCTTGAGTAGTGATGCCATTTTTTTTTTGTTTGTGTTTTGGTCCAATTCTTGGTTTTTTGGACTGATCATTTGTTTTAAATATAAATATGTGAAATTTAAACTCTGTTAAAAAGATTAATAATAGTCAGTGCATTTGCAGTCTTTATGTAGTAGTATTGTATTACATTAAGATTCACACCAACCTAGAATTATATTTCTCTAAACTGTAAGCAAACAAATTTACTTATATATGAAATTGTATAACCTAAACATATTCGAAGAGGTAATTTAATGAAGGACTGACATTGGATTCTGATTACTCTGACTTTCCAAAGCATTAACATTATTCTGCATAATGGGATAACTGTCAAATTAAAATAGTTAATTGCCATTCCATAATAATTTAGTTTGTAAATAAAAAGTCACCACAAGTCTGAGTAGGGTTAATTATCTGTCCTGACAGGGGTTTTAACTGACATCCCACAGACCGCTGTAATGGGAGCACTTCCCTTTGCATTATGTAAGAAGTAGATTATAGATGACCAAATGTGCTGATGACTGCAAAATGGGTAGTATATTTACTTAATTAAAAAGATGTCAGAGTTCTCCAAAATTGTCTACAAGACACGTACAGTTGGTGCAGTAGTAGTAGTAGTAGTACTACTAGTAGTAGTAGGAGGAGGAGTAGTAGTAGTATCAGTAGTACTACTAGTAGTAGGAGTAGTAGTAGTAGGAGTACTACTAATAGTAGTAGTAGGAGTAGTAGTAGTATCAGTAGTACTAGTAGTAGTAGTAGTAGGAGCAGTAGGAGTGGTAGTAATAGGAGTAGTAGTAGTAGTAGTACTACTAGTAGTAAGAGTAGTAGTAGTAGTAGTAGTGACCTTGCATTTAATATCCATAAATGCAGCATAAAGAGGCCTGGCAAAAGAGGTATAAACTATGAATGGAAAATAAATGCTCAAATCTTAAAAATGACAACATCATTGCACATCTAGGGACAGGTTTGACTAGTGTGAATCTAACAAAGTCAGAAAATCATATTCAGCAATCTATCTAATTTTAACAGGGCATCTACGGTCACTCCAGGGGATTATTGTACAATCATTTACCTCACAGATTTGACCCTTTATTGAATACATTGAATACTGTGATGATTTTGAAAAAGTCATCGTTACGAACTTGCAAAAGTTGGATTCCTTAGTAGAGAAATCATATCGGTGGAAAACTTGAACTAGTCAGAAAGGCTTCAGTAACTGTCTACATTCCATTTTACACAGATTACTTAGAGATGTCCTCTGCCTGTTTTAGTAGTTGATGTCTTATCCAGTTCTGTTTGATAGTCTAAGCATACAATGTAGGTAGAGCTTACACTAGATTGTGGATAATAATTATAAAAGTAACAATTGTTCCCAGAGTGGTGTAAGCTCTATCAGACTGGGACAATACATATAAAAGTAAGTAACTGTAATGGTCTGAGACAGTGTTGCTGCTATTCCTAAACAAATTGAGCTAGGCTTCTTTGTTACTGTGCCTGCTATCATCTGGTAGGAATCCATACAAACTGATATATCGCTCTTAACTCAACAAAAATTGCATTCTCTATTCCAAGTGCTATCATGGGTCCTGCAGGGAGGCAGGTCCCTATCTTTTGCATACTACTACTTTTGTGAACTGGTTTATTTGAATTCTCTGCTGATAAACTGTGTGCGGTGAATCAACAACTGATGAATGTCAGGTCAACAAAATGAGTGGGAGCCACAGACACACACACACACACACTTGCATATGTGTATGTATATGGTCAAGTGCGTGTGTGTGTGTGTGTGTGTGTGTGTGTGTGTGTGTGTGTGTGTGTGTGTGTGTGTGTTTATCTATCTATGTAGAGATACACACATACACACAACACACATATGTATATTTGTAGATCAAAAAAAGGCCTCCACACATACTCATCTCTTCACTGGAAGAAAAATAAGAGGTCTGTTCTGCCAGATAAACACCCTCTCTGCGCTTTAACAGTAAGGCAGTTGCTAGCAGCTTACACCACACAAAGTGCTAGTGTTCTGAACTGCATATCTGTACTGGGGGGCACTGTTGGTGCTTTGCTTAGTGTTGTTACCTCACAGTGAGAGAGGTTCTCCAGTTCAGTTCTTGGCTAGAGTACATTCTGTGCAGAGTCTGCATGTCCTCACTGTGCTTGCATGGGTTTCCTTTGGATACCTCCCACATTCCAAAGACATGCAGTAGGTTCATTGGACATTTTAAGTTGGCCATTGGTGAGATTGTATGCAAGCGTGTGGTGTGAAAAAACTAATGCGACAGGACTAGCCAACCAGCAGTGTAAACCTTGACTTTAGACGATTGTCGCTATTGAAGTGACACCCCGACCCCATGTGCAAAAATGGGGAAAGGGGTTTGGATGGATAGATCAAAAATGTCAGTATAGAAAGTAGAATGCAGGAAGTGCACTTCATTGCTGTTCCCCCTAATACTTTGTGACCAGGGTGGTTGCTCCGTTTACCCAACCCTTGCTAGTCTTCTGAGTCTGACAATTGAAACTCTGAACCTGTATAAACAATTACTGTACCAAATCTAGAAAAGTGGATGTCTCAACACAAAAGTAACTACCTTTCCAGTGCCAAGATTTGTTTTATCTTCTGTAGCTTGCTAATTTCAGTGTTCGTTGACATTCAGGAATATAGAGAACAACAAGCAGAGGAGTACGGGTGGAAGTAGCTTATAGTGTGTCTCTTCTGACACATTTCCACTTTTGTAAGAACAATTTTTTATTACTTGTGTACTTTTACAATTTCTAATTCATATACATACCTCTCAACCATACTGAATTCATTGGTATTTGCCAGTTTTGAGGGCAAACTAGTGGGGTGCCATGAATTTCCGAGTGGCCCTTTCAATTCCCGATTTCCAAAATCCAGGGTGTGATTCCCTTACTCTCCATTTACAAAATGTACGACTTTAAGCAAGTATCAATCAGTTCAGCACAGTGTGCTTACTGATACGTAAAAGAAGTATCTGTAGTGGCTGTAGTATGTGGATAAGGGCACATTTGTCTATACACATATATGCATAGCTTTTACTTATGTACATATTTTTGTTGTTGCTGCCGAAAACCCACTATAAATTAAAAAAACGAGTTTTTAATTATTTAGTCTGCAATCATGTTGTACTGCTTGGGGCTTCCACCTAAATATGTCAGAAAGAGCACTCTCTGATGATTATTTAACAGTTTACTCCACAAACAGCTTATGTGAACAAGCTAGAACAGGAAAGTGCGAGTTTTTGTGTATGCATGTATAATAAAAGGAAAGAGGGAGGTTCGGCTTTGTTTTGTGTGTACAGAAGTAGCTCTTGGTGTGCACAGGACATGACTTGTCAAGGATGTTAACTGGCAACAGCAAGTGTGCAGCACCAAGAAAAGGCTAATGAGCCCTTTATCATTCATTGGCCATCGTCACAGGTGTGATAGCGATAACAATTCTGAAATCGTGGAAATGGGTTGAATCAAATGCTACTGGCCTGGTTCTAGTTTATGGACCCACCCAAGACTGGCCACGGTTCTCAGCACAATACAACGGTCAGTTCCTACCTATGTTATTAATAATGCAGTTGTTAAAGAATTTAGTGTGGGAAGCTACTTGTCTAAGGTTGACTTGACAGCCATCACTAGCTTGGTACATTTGACATCATTATCCAGGAGTGAAATTGTAGCATTAGTTAAGCAGCCGTCGGTTTGAGGGGTCTTGAAATGTCCACTGGCTGCACATGGATGATATGGTGGGGATTGCTGCAGCTAGGGAGCTGTTAACCATCCATTAATGTCAAGGGGGCATTTGCTGCATTTCTGCTGCATGGGAAGGGGCTTGGATCCAACATCGTTAACAGAGGGAAGTAAAGGGTAGGAATCCTCTTTGCAGTACAGACAAACTATTTTTGTATTTGGTATTTTTTAAATATATGTTGGCTTCCTATTATTATCTTAACTTGGAGAATTGTGTGGTTTCTTACCAACATGAGCAACCGGTGTTCCACACCAGAGGTCAATTCCTCGTTGGTCAGATCCGACCACAAGCTAATCACCCTAGACATCCACATCCCGCCCCCACCCCCAGTTAGGGAAACCTCAGTAAAAAAATTCTCCAAAGCCAACTTCACACTTCTTAAGACAGAAGTGGCAAACTTCATGACACCCATGCAGATGGACAATAGAGGTACAATTGCTGAATCCTACACAGCTGCACTTTATAAGCATTTACACGAGTGCATGGATCATGCTATCCGTAGTAGAACCAAGATGCTATCCTCCAAAAAAAGGAAGCCAATCTGGTGGTCCTCTGCCGTAAACAAACTCTACAACAGAAGAAAAAAACTGTTGCAAAAAAGAGTAAAATAACATGACTGGAGGAACTCCCTGGTCAACCTCAGTAAGAAGCTGAGATCCCTTATAAAATCCTCCAAAGCTAGTTACGAAAACAAAATTGCCATTGACTCTAAAGACAACCACAAAGCATTCTGTAGCTATGTCAAGAATCTCAATGGCAACACTCAGATCTGCTCTGAGTTACAGCACAATGGCACTAAATGTACAGACCCAACTGATATTGCCAGCATCCTGGAAGATAGGTTCAGTGCTAACCTTACCCCCCCTCTCACTCCCTAGAGGGCCCATCTCTATACCGGAAGAATGCAAAGTTCCTGTAATCATGACTGCACAGGTAAAAAACACACTCTCCAAAGCCAAGAACCCAGCATCCATGGGACCTGACAATATCCCAGGCTGCGTTCTACATGAACTACAGAATGAACTGGCACCCTACCCAAGTACCATGTTCAATCATAGCCTCACCTCAGGCTTTGTGCCCACTGAATGGCGCACCATGACGGTTATCCCACTCCACAAAGGGGGAGCAATGATGGACCCCAGAAACTACCACCCCATTAGCCTGACAAGCCTGGTCTGCAAGGCCATGGAATGTATCATCATGGAACTCATAAACAAAGACATTGGTAATCTCCAAACTTTAGACCCTACCCAGTTCGGGTTTGTAAAAGGCAGATCATGTCTCCTAAACCTGACTGACTTCTTTGAAGCAGTCACCAAAGCCAGAGATGAGGGTAAAGTGGTTCACACAGCATATCTAGATCTTGCCAAGTCTTTTGACACCATCCCCCACTCTGGAATTATAGATAAGCTCACTATACTAGGTATAAATCCCTATGTCACAAAATGGGCTGCCAACTGGCTCACGGACAGAACCCACACTGTGAAAGTAACAGACTCCAAATCCGACTTCAGACCAGTGACAAGTGGAGTACCACAAGGTTCAGTCCTGGGTCCTCTCCTGTTTGGTATCTACTTCTCTGAAGTACATGCTAACACAGAAGGTCTTTGGCTAACAAAGTTTGCAGATGATTGCAAACTAGGTGCCATAATCGAAACTCCTAATGATGTGGACATACTACAAAAGGGCCTCACTGAGACACATGCCTGGTGTCAAAGCCATGGCCTGAAGCCCAATGCCAAAAAGTGTATTGTCATCCCCTTTGGTAAAATCTCTGTACCCATGAACTACCACATAAGTGGTAGTCTACTTAATGCCAAAAGTGTGATAAGAGACCTTGGGACACAGGTGGACAGTAGTCTCTCCTTTGATAATCACATTGCCACAGTGGTCAGGAAATCCTTCTATGTAGCTCACCTCATCACAAAAGGTTTCTCATCCAGAAAAAAAGAGGTCATCGTTCCCCTCTACTCATCACTCGTTAAACCCATTATAAAATACAACGCCCCTTTTGGTATGTACCTCACAAAACATCTACAACAACTGGAAAGGCCACAGAAATACCTCACAAAGAGGATTACCGGCCTCAAACAGATGCCCTACGCAGACCGTCTCAAAAAACTCCAGCTTTACTCCGTCGCATATTGCCTACTCAGAGGTGATCTCTGCCTAACATCAAGCCCAGAGCTGTTGGACATGCTCCACTTAAAGAAATCCCAATCCATCCGAGCTACACGCTCTAGGGATCTAAACCTTGTCACCACAATAAACAGAACATGCTGGAGGGATAGATTCCTGTCCCAGAGACTTCCCATACTCTGGAACAAACTACCTATCTATATCAAACAAAGCTGCTCATTAGCACTCTTCAAGAAAAATCTTGATGATTGGATGGGAAATAGGAAATTCACCCCGGGGATCACTTCCATAGCTCTGCTCAACAGGGGCACAGGAAAATAATTTTCTTGGGTGGCGAAATCCAGGATAACTTTTTGGCTAGGCTTATATAGGCCCTAGGGCTAATAGCCTAGTACCTACCTATGAACCTATGAACATGGCCTTGTGCTGTATTAGTTGTTACCTGGTGTTCATTTTCCTTCAGAAACCTGGAAGCACTTGTCAAGTCCAAGAGTCAAGAGTGAGGGTTGTACAGCTCGCCGAATTTCCTGGCTGGCTGGGAAAACAACCCAATATGCTTAAATGTAAATGTTAGCTATTTCAGCATCTCAGAAGAGCAACACCCCATAAATATCACATACCACGTCTACAGCTTCACTAAGGTGAAGAAATTAATCTTGCAAAAAAAAAAAAAAAAAGACGAGCAGGAAAAGTCTGCAAGTCATCTCTTCCTGCAGTTAGCTTAACACTTGATGGGTAACAGAGCAGAAAAAAAGCAGTTGTGATGCTCCCGAGTAAGGTTTTTTCTTGCTCATTGTACCCTTGCTTCTAACTAATGCAATTTATTTAGTCCTTAATTTGTAATTGGTCTTAAGATGAAGTAGCATTCAAAATAAAAATACAATGTCTGCCGTAGTTTAAAAACATAAAACAACCCTGTCCCTGTCTTACTACTAGCATTCAAAACAAAAACACAATACCCTACCCGCTGAAGTTTAGAAACAATCAAAACAAATCTGTATTACGAAGCTATCCCCCCTTGCATATTCCCAGCCAGAGTTTGCATTTCATTCTCATTAATGATGCATGTGTGTATCTGAAGAAGAGCATATGTTACTCATTCCAAATGCAGCCCCCCACCACTAATTAACGCAAACACAAAACAAACAATTAAAAAGTAACAATATGTCATGCTATTAAGAGTTTCAAGCTACTGGAGATTGTAGTTCTGCAAAAGTAATGAAGAAGAGTGCATACTTTTGTGAAGGAGCGGATTTAAGGAAGATACAGAAAATTGTGTGTGGCAGAATATTTGGGAGTCATACAATACTTCTCAATCTCTCAGAGCAAGAACTCTGGACAGAGCCAAAATGAATGGTGGGACAAAGGCCCAAAAATAGGGACAGATTTTAAATACTGCTCCTGTAAACTCAGATAGTTGCTAGAATAACAGGTTTTGCATTATTATCTTTTTTTCTGAGGGCTAGGAAGTCTGAAATTCAAATGCCTGCCATTATTTATTATTATTTAATAACTTCAGTCTTAATGTTAGTATCCCACAATTCCACTGGAGTGGACGGGGGGGGGGGGACATGATTATATATGCAAATTTTATGTTAATCAGTGTCCCGATATTTTGCCAACTGTACCTACCTTTCATGGGCCTTTGTCCAGATTTTTCAGGTTTCCAGGTTGATAGGTATGTTCATATACACAATGTGATGAATTTATGTACAGTAGCCTTTCATTTTTTTTATTCTGTTGATCTTTGTTGCCTGAAATGCCAGTGAAGCAACTTCATAAGAAAAAGTTGGTTTAGATTTTGATTTCCATTTTCTTGTAATTGTTTTTTGGCAGCCAACAGAATTAAACTTAACAAGGTCGTAACGATATCTAGGCAAGTCAGATCCTGTGTCCTAGCTCAAAAGAATAATTTCTTTAGTTACAGCCATTTGCTGGCCCAATAATTCTGACAGAGAACTGTGTAGGGAATTTGTTTAAATCTGCCAACTCATTACATTCCCAAAAACATGTTCCCGGTTAACTCTTTCAAAAAAAAAAAAGAAAAAAAAAAAGATATAATAGCTAGGAAAATAATTTATGTGAAACCAATATTTTTCTATCCTTTTGCCAGTCAAAAACATGTACAGCTGATCTTTGTTGATTTTATTCATTCATAATATATTGTGACTCCATGTGCATTAGATAAGCAAAGATGCACAGGCAGATCAAAACTACCTCCTTTGCTGTGCCACAGATTTATCTGTAATATCCTTGGGCAAATGAAAAAAAGAAGTTGTATTTTAACACAGCTTATTAACAAGAGAATGGTATCTATTTCTTTCCTCCAAAATTAAATATTTTATACAGGATCCCCTAATTAGTATCCAGCCCCCTCTCGTATGGGTTTTTTGCATGTAAACACCTGGTCCATTGATATGAACATAAACTCTTTTTCAAAGTCCGAATGCCATAATTCACATAACTGCTCTATAGTGTCCTTCAGATGCAAATGAGACTGCATAACAGCGGTATTAATTTTAATATTGTCAAACCTTGGTCTGGGTTCTTTGAGAGTACCCCCTGTCAAATACTGCAGTATTCAGGAGGGCATGTAAACTTTTGCGGACACTTGGAACTGCAGAAATGGGATTATCAGCTAACACTTTATAGGTGATGAGATTATTGCCAGCAATCTCAACAAACACCTTTATGTAGTTTCCCTATCAGTTTGCACATATTACATATACTGCAGTCTTCATAAGTCACTGTAATCTCTCTTTCCCTACTTTTTAAAACCTATGTGTTTATTAACAGATTTAATTTCCTTAGTACAGCTAATCTTGTAATACCCATGTGCTTCTCCCACAGGTGACATTCATAAATCTGCCCCACAAGCGTTTTGGAATGCAGCAGTATTAACATTTCAGAGGGCATAGATATAGATGATATTTTGTGAACAGGCAACTATCAGGCAGTCCAGTGCTTTTCTATAAATGCATACATTAATTTAATTTCTTAATAAATTACAACCATTGACATACATTCAGTTACTCTGGCTCTGTGAACATCAGGACATATCAGAGTCACACAAGTTATGAGAGAGCATATTTAAAATTATAGCAAAGTGATGTACATTCAGCAATGAATTCCTGAAACATGTCAATAGCAAATGTTTTTCTGTCAAAGTTTATTTTTTCAGACATCAATGTTGTATAAACATATCTAAAGTAGTAAACACACAATACAACTATGAATTCTGCATTCACACTGCTATCAACAGCCTCCAAAACATCCAAATGCGCATATATATATATAAACACATCTATTGCTTAAATTACACTGAATCTAAGAAACTTTTCTTTTAATTACATATCTCTAAAAAAAGTAATTTAAACTCTAATCAAATTACATACAGCAAATACATCTCCAAAGATTTTTTTTCTGCAGAAGCAAACTACACATACCCCACATATGACCCCACCTTATTCAAATATACTAACTTGATCGTTGCACAACAATGTAGAAAAGATAAAACATCACACAATGAATCACTGCTGATGCACAAACACAAATTAGTGGGTGAGCATGCTATAGCAAGGTACAAATGGTGCCTTGTAATTCCTAGTATCCTAACACACCAAACCACATCAGCAATAATTCACCATACCCTTCTACACTGTTCTATCAAATATGATTAAATTAAATATAAGTTCATAGGTAGGTACTAGGCTATTGGCCCTAGGGCCTATATAAGCCTAGCCAAAAAGGTACCCTGGCTTTCGCCACCCAAGAAAATTATTTTCCTGTGCCCCTATCGAGCAGAGCCACAGAGGTGATCCCTGGGGGTGAATTTCCTATTTCCCATCCAATCATCAAGATTTTTCTTGAAGAGTGCCAATGAGGAGCTTTGTTTGATATAGATAGGTAGTTTATTCCAGAGTATGGGAAGTCTCTGGGACAGGAATCTATCCCCCCAGCATGTTCTGTTTACTGTGGTGACAAGGTTTAGGTCCCTAGAGCGTGTAGCTCAGAGGGATGTGGATTTCATTAAGTGGAGCATGTCCAGCAGCTCTGAGTTTGATGTAGCCTTGCATGTTAGGCAGAGATCGCCTCTGAGTAGGCGATATGCGACGGACTTAAGCTGGGGTTTTTTGAGACGGTCTGCATAGGACATCTGTTTGAGGCCAGTAATCCTCTTTGTGAGGTATTTCTGCTGCCTTTCCAGTTGTTGTAGATGTCTTGTGAGGTACATACCAAAAGGGACGTTGTACTCTATAATAGGTCTAATGAGTGATGAGTAGAGGGTAACAATGACCTCTTTTTTCCTGGATGAGAAACCTTTTGTGATGAGGTGTGCCATGTAGAAGGATTTCCTGACTACTGTGGCAATGTGATTATCAAAGGAGGGACTACTGTCCACATGTGTCCCAAAGTTTCTTTATCACACTTTTGGTGTTAAGTAGACTACCGGCTATGTGGTAGCTCATGGGTACAGAGTTTTTACCAAAGGAGATGACAATACACATTTTGGCATGGAGCTTGAGGCCATGGCTTTGACGCCAGGCATCTGTCTCAGTGAGGCCCTTTTGTAGGATGTCCACATCATTAGGAGTTTTGATTATGGCTCCTAGTTTGCAGTCATCTTCGAACTTCATTAGCCAAAGACCTTCTGTGTTAGCCTGTACTTCAGAATAGTAGATACCAAATAGGAGAGGACCCAGGACTGAACCCTGTGGTACTCCACCTGCCACTGGTCTGAAGTCATATTTGGAGTCTGCTACTTTCACAGTGTTGGTTTTGTCAGTGAGCCACTTGGCAACCTATCTTGTGACATAGGGATTTATATCTAGTTTAGTGAGTTTAGCTTTAATTCCAGAATGGGGGATGGTGTCAAAGCCTTTGCGAGGTCAAGATAGGCTGTGTGAACCACCTTACCCTCGTCTATGGCTCTGGTGACTGCTTCAAAGAAGTCTATCAGGTTTATGAGATTTGATCTGCCTTTTACAAACCTGAACTGGGTGGGGTCCAGAGTTTAGAGATTACCAATGTCTTTGTTTATAAGTTCCATGATGATGCGTTCCATGGCCTTGCAGACCAGGCTCGTTAGGCTAATGGGGTGGTAGATCCCAGGGTCCATGGTGGCTCCCCCTTTGTGGAGTGGGATAACTGTCGCTGTGCGTCATTCAGTGGGCACAAAGCCTGAGGTGAGGCTATGATTGAACATGGTGGTTAGGTGGGGTGCCAGTTCATTCTGTAGTTCATGTAGAACGCAGCCTGGGATGTTGTCAGGTCCCATGGATGCTGTGTTCTTGGCTTTGGAGAGTGTGGTTTTTACCAGTACAGCTGTGATTACAGGAACTTTGCAATCTTTCGGTATAGAGATGGGCCCTTTAGGGGGTGAGAGGGGGGTAAAGTTAGTACTGAACCTGTCTGCCAGGATGTTGGGAATATCAGTTGGTTCTGTATAGTTAGTGCCATTTTGCTGTAACTCAGAGCAGATCTGAGTGTTGCCATTGAGATTCTTGACATATCTATAGAATGCGTAGTGGTTGTCTTTAGAATCAGTGGCGATTTTTTTTTTTTCGAAACTAGCTTTGGAGGATTTTATGAGGGATCTCAGCTTCTTACTGAGGCTGACCAGGGAGTTCCTCCAATCATGGGATTTTACTCTTTTTTTGCAACAGTTTCTTTCTTCTATTGTAGAGTTTGTTTATGGCAGGGGACCACCAGATTGGCTTCCTTTTTTTTGGAGGATAGCATCTTGGTTCTGTTAGGGATAGCACGATCCATGCACTCGTGTAAGTGCTTATAAAGTGCATTTGTGTAGGATTCAGCAGTCATACCTCTGTTGTCCGTCTGGATGGGTGTCGTGAAGTTTGCCACTTCTTTCTTAAGAAGCATGAAGTTGGCTTTGGAGACATGTTTTACAGTGGTTTCTCTAATGGGGAGTGGGTGCGGGATGTGGATGTCTAGGGTGATTAGCTTGTGGTCAGATCTGACCAACAAAGAATTGACCTCTGATGTGGAACACTGGTCACCCATGTTGGTAATGACCAGGTCTAGGATATTGCTGCCCCTGGTGGGGGTGTGGATAAGCTGATCCAAGGCACTGGTGTTTATGAATTCCAGAAAACGTTCAGCAAAAGAGTTGGTTTTAGCTTAAATGAGTTTCATATTAATTTTTTTGATATTTTGAGCTCTGACAAAACAAGTCTTAGGTCTGTCAAACATTAAGTTCCCCCATATTTTTATATATGTGTGTGTGTATATAGATATATATATATATATATATATATATATATATATATATATATATATATATATATATATATATGTATAAAACACACGTATATAAATATATATGTGTGTGTGCGTGTGTGTATGTATATGGGTCTAATTCAGCAGACCAAAATACCAAAAAGCCGACATTCAGAACAATGAGACCACATGAATGAAAGTGCAGTACAATGAACGTTCACAATAGTGAATATTCATATAATCATCACTGGCCGTTTAACAGTCCCAAATTGGCTAATTGAACTCATTTGCTCAGTTGTAAAGTGTATAGTTTGCAATTCCCGCCACTACAGCACTGCCAGTAGCCATACCAGTATTTCACAGCATGTTTGCTAATCTGAATGTCAGCAAATACAATAAATATAGCCCTTTACCTGTTAGTAGTTGTGCTCTGCACCGAGAACACAATGGCAGAAGTCAGTGCAGAGGCTCCGGTATTGATCAGTAACATATACCACAGTCCTATCCCAAAAAGGCAAGCATCTGCTGGTTATTGATGGTTACTTATACCATTTAGAGAGAACCAGAAGCTGTAAACGTTATTGGGGATGCAAATATAAGGTTACTCATGGTTGTAAAGGGAGAGCTGTAACCACCATAATGTCCGACGAAGACAGGTTAGACAAATCCATTGCACATCACCATCCAGAAGATACTGGATCAATGGAGAGATATGTAGTGTGTCATGATCTAAAGGTGAGAGCCACAAAGTAGAGACACACATGTTTACTAGTGGAAGATGCACTAGCATCCACCTCGTTAGGTACAGCACACAGAATCCCTCACAGGAAGGCTCTCTTGCAACAAATAGGATTGTGTAAGGAGGAAAACAGGTATGAGGGATAGCAATGAAGAGTTAACACACTGTATAATATAGAGTTTGATGACTGCCCACTAAAGAGTGGTGAAAATTATATACTGCCTTCTATTGGTTTCTTGCTGTTACCTGGATTTACATGCATGCATACCAAAGTATATTTAACTATTTATTGTGACCAACTAGTCTTATTACTGTATTGTACTAAGTACAATAAATACACAGAGACAACTGATTCAGTTAATACGCTTTACTATTACATTTTCCTTTCAGATCTACAAGCATGCAACACAGATGCTATCAGCTCTCTATGGCAAATTCCCAAAGCTTGTTTATACACACTACCAAAAAGTCTGATATTTTTCTCAAAGTCTGATGTATAACAGTTCTTTCTTTGTATAACAGTTTTGCTTTGTTTTTCTAATTTATGATTTGTCCTTGATTCTTTCAAGTTCAGTGGTCCAAGGAAGCTCAGTTATCTGAAACGTGGTGTTCCAGCACTATCTGAAACTTGATGTTCCAACTTTGTCTTGCTTGATGTTACATCTCTTTACTTTGTTGATGTCCTTCCAGCTGCAGTCTGCGCAGTTATTTTTACAGACTTTGCTTCTCAATAACATACTCCTTTACATAGATTCCAATATCTAATTAAGCTATATATGCTTGCCAGCACACTTACTATTTTTCTGCATTTTATACTATTCCTAAATTAACCCTTTATTCTTCATATAATTTTTGCAGCTTTTTATTCAAGCTAATAATCTACAGTTTGAAAAGACAGTGTATACTAAACAGAACAGAGTACTAATATTCTTTCAGGTGGTACTTTTATAAGTAAACTAATGACCGACTCAACAACAGATACTACAGTTCTTGTATTCACTACAGTAAACAACTTCTGTGATTTGAGCCGTGCATCTATCTGGCTCATGGGCGGTATGTCTTTAGCAAAGGCGTGACTATTAGACAATTATAAAATGTTCATGGTTTACTTAAGTATACCAATTACCCAACTTTTAAATCGCCAAGACGAAACCACCGAAAAATCACTTCAATGAACACTTACATCACCGACAAAAAACTACAGGTAAGTAACCACTTGGCACAATGGTGAACTTTGACCCTTTTGTCACTGTGGTGCGATCTCAGAGTTGGTATATTTAGTTGGGGGGGGGTGGAGGGTTAAAGCCCCCCACATCCGTGGTGTTTATGTGTCTCAGTGATTTAATAGTCAGGTAAGGGTAAGTGGTACTTCAGTTATCTAAAGTAGACCCATATATATATATATATATATATATATATATATATATATAGAGAGAGAGAGAGAGAGAGGTCCCTATCAGTTGATTGAGTTTTCAGAAGCTCTGAATTCATATGGTCTTTCCCCACTACAGTGCAGTCTTTGAGTTGATATATATATATATATATATATATATATATATATATATATATATATATATATAATTAGTATGAATTGTAGGAGGACCTGAAACATTATAACTGTAAACCAGGGTAAAGCTGATCTTGTTAAAGAAGAGTTGACAATAATAAACATCAACATCTTGGTAATTAGTGAATTAAAATTGACTGGATAAAACTCTTGCAGAAGAAGCCCTCATATTGTGCAAAATGGTGTCAAATATTAATGCTGAGTTCCTCCCCAAAAAATGATGTAATGACCTCAGTCAGACTCCAAGGCTAGCTATTCAGCATTACAGCAATACAAGTTTATACTCCCAACTACAGATGCTGATGAGAAGTAAGTCGGCCAGTTTTACAGTAAGTGATTAGAGTACTAAAGTTGGTAGCTAAGGAACAAATAAAATAACAGGCAAGGTTGGCCTAGGGGTGCAGAATGAAACAGGTCATAGACTAGCATTTCTGCTGGAGTAATTCACTGATCATAACAAACATTCTCTTTCTATAGCCTAAGAGCTGGCTTTACATATGGATATCACCAACTGACCAATATAGAATTCAGATTGACTATATACTTTACAGTCAGAGAAAGAAGAGCTGTGCACATTTAGCAAAAACAAGATCTGGAGCTGATCCTAGCTCAGGCCATCAGATTTTTATCACAAAATTTAGAGTCATATTAGAAAATAACAAAGAAAGCCTCCAGGTGGTGTGCATATGAACACAACAGTGTTACATGTCTGTATGTAGCAGAGGTGAGGGCCAGATTTAATGAATTACACTTGGTAGGTAGAGTTTCTGAAGAACTATGGCCCGAGGTTTGTGATGTCCGAGAGGTGGCACCATAAGAATATATACTCTAAATGGAAGATTAAGATGGCAAAACGAATGCCTCTGGAGGCCAAAGTAGCTGGAGAAAGAAATTGTGTGTGTGTGTGTGTGTGTGTGTGTGTGTGTGTGTGTGTGTGTGTGTGTGTGTGTGTGTGTTACCAGTAGACGTAGGCCAGCTGGTATCACTTAATTGCTTGAATATGAGCAAACTGGAGGTAATCACGAGGGAAGTGAACTTGAAAACTATTCTAGTACTCTTTACAATGTCAGTCATAGGGAATCGCTCATGAATTTGCTTGCCTGCTATTGTCCTCCTCTCCGTCTATCCTAGTTAAGTTTGAAAGAGATTTTACTATTAAAGAAAAACTAATTGCTCAAGTAGGACTGACAGAAGCATTCAGCTCCAATAAACTGTGATTTCCCCTGCCCTTCTTACACTATGGACTTTTACCAGCTTATAATGCTCCCAAATGAGGATATCGCTTTGCTTATAGGGAGCCACTTTGTTTTCCTTTTTTTTCTTTTTCTTTTTTTCTTCTTATGGAATGCTTTTGTCACACTTGTCTTGCCTCTGCAGAAGCCAGATTCATAAGACCTTTAGTTGTGTATGTTTTCTACCATTCCACTTACTGTTTTATTCATCTTTTTCTGGCTGGTTGTCAGGTCTTTGATGCTGTTTTTGACATAGTACTTCATATGTGGCTAAGCTGGCATCATTATATATCAGGGAAAGATGACTTCTTTGTCCTGTGTAAGGTCTGGATAGCTGGTAATGTGTCTCATTGATAACATTTTGTTTTAGTTATTTAACATTCTACTGATCAAGCCATGGAAGTTTTCTGATATTGTTTTTAAGTGTTTATTATTAATGAGATAGGTTTAGAATGTTTTCTTAGACCCTTTGAGAAGGAAGTCATGGTAAGGATACAACTGACTGGTTCGTTCATTTTTCCAGTACCTACTTTATCCATTTCAAGGATGTGGGTGAGCCAAAGTTTATCCTTGAATTCACTCTGTATGAAGTCAGTTTATAGCAGTATACTGGCTGAGACATTCACACAGACACAGATACACACACACACACACACACACACACACACACACACACACACACACACACACACACACACTACTTATAAGCTGTTTAGATGGCTGCCGTGTCTCTCATTTACATGTTTTTGGGATGTACGAAGAAATTAGAACACTCATATATATATATATATATATGTATATATATATATATATATATATATATATATATATATATATATATATATATATATATAAATAATACAGTGAGGACATGCTGACTTTGCTGAGAGAATTGCCTCTTCACCTGTTTTCATGTTTTTGACATGTACAAGGAAATTAGAGCACTCAAAAAATGTAATACCATGGGGATATGCTAACTTCACTCACAGGACACCCCATAGAGAACTGAACTTGAGGACCAAGTGCTGTGAGGCAGTAACATTAACAGCTTCAGTACTATAACATTCCTAGAATAGGATGGATTATGATAGGCAGTGGTAGGAGCAGCCAGATAAAGGACAAGAGAAATTATATTATAGTAAAGATAGTTGTGGTGTGGAGTGGAGAGATGCTAAGGATAGGAGGGATCAGAATTGCATTCAGTAGTAAGCATGGGAAGGATTATTATAACCCATTAAATATGTAATTGTGGCAAAGATGAGAGGGATTATGATACTCCACATGAAGTGTAACCAACCATATAAATACATTAAAGTTAAATTAAAACCTTTATAAGTATAACAGAGAGTATTAGACCTCATCGTAAGACACGGCAAGATTCAAAGATTTTAGAATCCCTTGACAAAGGTAACCATGGCAAGGGTTGGGGATAGTAGGATCTTTGGATATCTCAAGAAGGGTAACCATGGAAAAGACTGGAGGTAGTAGAATCTTTGGAGTAACTGAGAAGGATAACCATGGTAAGAGAAGGATTTAATAGGCTGCAGGGTGAAAACAGACTTAGCAGATATAAGACAAATTATTAGATTATATATTGGCAATAGCCATTAAATGTTTGGATGGTGTTATTAGCCTCCAAGTCAAGAACAGCCATTGTAAGGGTAGAAGAGATCATAACATTTCAGTATTACTGTACATTATTAGAGCTGGTGGTAATGATAACTATGGTAACCACAACAAGGACTATTTTATACCAAAGGAAGGAGTAACTAAAGGATGTTCTGGTAAGGACAGCCTCTTCGGTAAGAAGGAGAGATTTTATACTATAGTATATCTAGCTTAAATAAGTATAGTAAGGAATATTATATTTCCTTAGTAAAGATTATAAATGTCCATATCTAGCCTCTCAAGTCATGAAGTCTGTGATCTTCCTTGATCTCCTATTCCTTCACAGAACAAATGGTCTGCAAATACCTAGTTGAGGAAAGTAACCCTTCATCTGCAGGTAAATAAGAAATATTGATGGTGATGAAGTCATAGCCCAGTATATCTCCCACCTCTGAAACAAACATCCTGGTGCAGTTTCTCTTTGTGTGTTGGTATTTATTACATTTGTTTCAGATTTTCTCTTTTCTCTGTGGTTATGCAACCATGGAATCGGTATATGTAGATTAGGAAGTATCTACCCACATGTTTCTAAGTAAGGACCTCCAGCATGGAGAGTACAGGGTGGCTTGTCCACTGAAATTTTTTTGTTGTTATATGGATCACAGGGGAGAAGCTTCAGCCAGTGTGTTTCATCTGATTGAAGCCTTAGGAAGCTTCCACTCAATGAAGCTAAATTATTGGGCACTGTGGTAAGACATTGGGGGCTTATTAGACCCCCATGGTAAGGATACCATTGGTAAAAGAGGAGTAGTGATTAGACATACTTATGAAGATATATGTAGTGAAAAATATATCAGTTATTAAATCCCATAAGATTAGTAAGTATGTGAATCTAAGGTTAATACTGCATAGGGCTGCATATAGAGTACACTCTTTAGGTGGTTCAGGTCAGTCTACATGTGGTACCCTTTTAGTAGATGCTAACTAGGTCATCCTATCCTTGATCTTTTCAGGGGTCATGGTGCAGTTCCCTCAACCCCATCTTGTTGTTTTGTGCTGGATAGCGGATAAGTTCCTTAATCTTTGTTGCCATCTGTATGTTCCCAGACGAAGATTTTTTTTTAACTTTCTTTTTATTAATTTTTATAAATCATGAACTTCTTACATCATGCAATAATTATACATAGACATAACACTAAATATTAAAACTATATACAAAAGATGCTCGTAACATTATACTATTCTGTTTGAAATCATTACATTTTATCTAATAACTTTTTTAGTTTCATCTAGGATAACTTTCTATGTGTCATTCTTGCCATTCTAGAAGCAAAAGTTAAAAGTTCTCTATTACATACTTTTTTGGCCAATAATGTAAATTCAGCAAAAGATACAATTGCTTTGGTTTTCTAGTTTAAAGTGATGACCTTCCTTGCTATAGCCAAAAGAGACCAGAGAAGATGCACTTGTGATTTTGGTATACAGTCTGGCACTGGAGCATTAAACAACAAGAGTGCATCTGTTATTATACACTTGTCAGTCCATAATGCCTTTAGAAAATCTCTAAATTTCTGCCAGAATGGGACAATCAATCTGCATTCAAGGGACATATGTACCCAATCAGCACATTGACTCTCATCACATCTTCAACAATTATGACTAGTTTTATTTGACATTATAGCAATTCTCTGTGGGGTAAAGAAACTGCTGTGTAAAAACTTCCATGTAAATACTTTCCAATATGGAGATGATGTTGTATGATTGATTGACCTGAGTGTTACTAATTTATCCTTTTCAGAAAAATTAAATCTGTTCATACTTTCTATATAACTCCATAAAGAGTCTTCAGGCTGTTTTAAGTCAGCTCTTAATGTCTTATAAATCTTAGATAAAGAGAACCCCATGCTAAATTGTGATGTATTTAATTCACATAAAATAAATATTATTTAGGCTGTAATAAAATATTAGTCACGTGGCTCGTTTTAAATTCCTTTATTAGATGTTCCCTAAAAATTTGAATATTTAACCAGTTATCTTGATTTGTGTTATACCTTGCTAAAAGGCTTGTAGTATCATGAATATTATTTGTACTTAGGAACCGATGCCAATAATTTAGTCCATTGCCTTTCATTTTCACTATTTTATTCGTATTAAAAGAGTCTAGACAATTCTTCGTGTGTGCTATTGGGAATATTAATATAGAAAAATGTCTTGTTATGCAGTTATTATTTATAATTTTTCTAAAATTGTTTAGTATATAGCTAACACAATGTGGTAACTTCTCATGTTTATTTTCTTTATATACTGAGTCCTTTACTACTAAAAATGTTGTTATTTTCAGTAAAAATGTCATTGTTTATTGCTTCATCAGCATTAGATAGTAGAATATTCATGTGTAGATTTTTCCAGCTTGAAGTATACTTGTTACTTAACCACTTGCTTATGATGTGAATTATAACTGATTTAGCATAGAGTTCTAAGTTTGGAAATGAAATTCCACCTTTTTCCCAATCTCTGTTGTGCCAGTCATACTTTATTCTTGGTTTTTGTGGGAACCATAAAAACTTAATTAGAAGTGAGTTGAGCTGTTTTATTATTTTTTTTGGAGGGCTAATAATTATTGTTTGACTAAGAAACAAAATTTTAGGAAGAATACACATTTTTATTAATGGTAGCTTTTCTTCAACAGTAAAGAACATTTTATTCCATTTGTTTATATATTATTTGATTATACCTAACAAATTTCTATAATTGACTTGTATAATTTCTTTCCAATTAGGTTTTATATATATTCCTAGATATTTAAGAGTGTTATTCCCCCAACTAAAATTACTGTGTTTTCTCCATTCAGAACTTACTTTTTTATTTACCAATAATGTTTCAGATTTAGTGCTGTTGAATTTTAGACCTGAAAGTTTCTCAAAATGTCCTATAGCTATTGTAATATGCCTTATTGAAGAGTCTAAATTTCCTATGGTTAATATTATATCGTCAGCAAATAATTGTATTTTAGAAGCATAATTTGAATTAACAATAAAGCTATTTGTTATTATTTATATAATTTGCAAATGGTTCTACTGACAATGCAAATAACAAAGGTGACAGAGGACAACCTTGCTTAGTTCCTTTTAGTATTTGAATTTTGTTAGATAAAAAGGCCCCAATTTTAATATACGACAAAGAGTTTTTATATAAGCTATTTATTAGTTCTATGAAATCTATGGAGAAATTAAATGTTTCCAAGACTTTAAATAAGTATGACCAAGGTAAAGAATCGAATGTCTTCCCTATGTCTAAACTAATAATTGATAATTATTTTTTCTTTTTATTTGCAACATCTATTAAGGTTAAAAGTCTGATGACATTGTCCTGAACTTTCCTATTCAAAATAAACCCAGTTTGATCATTTGCTATTATTTTGGGGATGAATTGATTCAATCTTTTAGTAAGTATGGAGGTAAAAGTTTTATAATCTACATTTAGCAGAGATATAGGTCGATATGATGATACTAATTTAGGGTCTTTGTCTTGCTTTAGAATGGGAGATATTATAGCATACTTCCATGAAGGAAAGATATTTTTATTTTTCCTAAATTCTTCAAAAGCTGCCTCTAAAGTCTTTAAGGTGTCTTCTGGAAACAACTTATATATTTCTCCTATAATCCCATCTAATCCAGGTGCCTTATTGTTTTTTAAGATTACGAATGCATTCTTTAATTTCTTTTAATGTTATTGGTTTGAGTAAATTAGCATTTTGTTCCTTTGTTACTCTTTTGTTGATATTTTCATTCAAAAAATTACACTTAAGCATATTGTCTGCAGAGTCACTATTTGTATTATTTACCTTCTCATAATATACTCTGAAGACCTCCAGAATTTCTTTGTGTTCCGTTACATGTCTTGTTTTAACTCCTGTATTATCAGTGATTTCTTTTATATGACTTAGTCTAGCTAAATTTTTTGCTTTGACTGCCAACCTATGTACATTTTTGTGGTTCACTGAATAGGATTGAATTTTAAATTTTTCTATATTTATTGCCGCTTTATGATTTACTATTTCTGCATATCTAGTATTTAATGTTTTAAGTTCAGAATTAGTTTTTATGTCCTTGGTGCTTAAACTTTTCTTTATTCCGTCTATTTTTAGTTGTGTTTGTGTTAATTCATTTTCCCATTGTTTTCTTTTGTTTAGATACCAATTTTTGATCTTACCATATAAATAAGATTTTAGTGAATCCCAAAGTATAACCTTTGAAGTTTCATTATTATCACTGATGTCAAAAAATATTTTATTTCACCAAGAAGCCACTCTTTAAATCCATTAAGTGTAGTAATGTAGACAGGTAATCTTTGCCACGTTATTAAGTCTTTAGGCATGATATTTACCTTAAAAAATAAGGCATTATGATCTGACAATGGGCATGAACTAATTAACACTTCTTGTACCTTAGAAAATATATTGTTAGTAACTAGTACTTTATCCATTGTTGTTTGTGTACCATACCTATATGAATAATGGGTGTATTCTAACGAGTGTGTTTCTTTTAAATCATATTTATCCCTAAGACATAATACATTAATAAAATTCTTTAACTTTTTAGCTTCAGGGGAAATTCTAAATTTATCACTTTTAGTAGTATATTTTTCAGTGAGAAGGCAATTGAAATCTCCTGCATGTATTATTTCTCCTTTGGATTTGGAAATTATTAACTCCAAATGATTCCTTGCTGTAGCTGCTCCAAATCCAGGTATCCAGTAAGAATTTACAAGGGTTACACATCTTTTGTTTATCTCCAGAACTACCAGGCATAACATACCATTCCTGTCTGAGTAAGTATCAATGACTTTAGGCATTGGTAATGTTTTTCTCCATAGTATCATCGTGCCTCTTCTCTTGGTTTGGTAGTGGGATTCTACAAGGACCATATAACCATTAAAATATAATTTATCTATATCCCTACCAACAATATGCATTTCCTGTAAAAACCCTAGATCTACTTTATTCAATTTCAAATATCTAACTATACTCCCTCTTTTGACAGGATTATTAAGGCCATTGACATTTAAAGGCATACATTTATAAGAGAACATTTAGAATTATACATATATGTCTATTGAATTTAGTTATGAGCAGGTAAATAGAAACAAATAAGAAAATCATAACATATATAACTATATACAAAACTAAACATGGAAACCTAATTTCTTGGCTTGATGAAAGCATCATCTTAGCCACCACCACTAACAGTCTTACAACCAATCAACCTTTATATTGCTGCTTCTGCCCTCTAATAATTAGGTATACAGTTAAACTTATTCATTATTATGTAACATTATGTTTAGTTATTGAAGCGCAAAACCTCTCAAGACATATGCTAGAATATCAAGGACTTTACAAATTACAAATAAAATAGTCATGCAAAAAATATTCATGTTTGACAAATATCTATATGTTAGAGTAACAGGATTATGGTGTCATAAACCAGCATATGTAAGCTTGACTTCAAAAGCAATATAAGAAATCAGAGTCTTTCGTTAAGATGAAAAAAGATATTATTTTCCTAATACAGATTAAACTATGAATAAAGAGTGTACATCCATTTTAATTATATGATTTCATAGGTTCATAGGTTCATAGGTTCATACTAGGCTATCTGCCCGAGGGCATTTACAAGCCTAGCCCATCGTTTTGTGGCTTACGCCACCCCTTTAGTATGGGGAACTATACCCATTATTTTGCTGTGCCTCTGTCGAGCAGTGACACTGAGGTAATCCCTGGGGTATATCTGCGATCTCCCATCCATTGGTCAAGATTTCTCTTGAACAAGGCCAGCGAGGTGCTCTGCCTCACATGTACCGGGATTTTGTTCCACAGCATAGGGAGTCTTTGGGTGATGAATCTATCCCTCCAGCACGTCCTATTAATAGCCGTGTCGAGGTTTAAGTCTCCGCCCTTGTGGCTCTGATGGATCTAGATTTTTGAGGTGAAGCATATTCATCAAATCTGGGTTTGACATGGCCTTGTATGTTAGGCAAAGGTCACCTCTGAGCAAGCGTGCGACTGAATAGAGCTGGAGTTCTTTCAGTCGGGCAGCATAGGACAGATTTTTGAGACCCTTTATCCTTTTGGTGAGGAACTTTTGTGGCCTCTCCAGCTGCTGCAAGTGTCGGGTCAGATACATTCCAAATGGGGCATTGTACTCAATCATTGGTCTGATGAGTGATGAGTAAAGGGAGACTATGACCTCCCTTGATCTAGATGAGAATCCCTTCATGATAAGGTGGGCAATGTAGAAGGTCTTCCTGACTACTTTAGCTACATGGGTGTCGAATGACAGACTACTATCAACCTGGGTCCCCAGGTCCCTGATAACTTCTTCTGTGTTCAGTGGATTGCCACCTATTTGGTAGCTAGGGGTAACCTTGTTTTTCCCAAAGGGTATGACTATGCATTTTTTGGCATTTAACTTTAGGCCGTGGCTCTGGCACCAGTTATCCGTTTCTGTGAGACCCTTCTGAAGGATATCTGTGTCAGATGTGTTTTCTACTATGGCCAGTTTGCAGTCATCTGCAAACTTTGTCAGCCATAACCCTCCTGTGTTTGCTTGTACTGGAAAAGTAGATGCCAAACAAGAGTGGGCCCAGGACTGAGCCCTGTGGGACACCACTTGTGACAGGCTTTGAGTCTGACATGGCGCCAGCAACTCTGACCCTGTGGGTTCTGTCACTCAGCCAGTTTGCAACCCATCTTGTGATGTATGGGTTAACATTTAAGCTGATGAGTTTTTCAATAATACCCGAGTGGGGTATTGTATCAAGGCCTTAGCCAGATCGAGGTAGGCTGTATGGACTGCCTTTCCCTCATCAATGGCTTTGGTAACTGTTTCAAAAAGTCAACCAAGTTTAAAAGCATGATCTGCCTTTGACAAAGCCAAACTGGGTTGGATCCAAAGTCTGCAAATTCCCTATGTCTTTATTTATGAGGTCCATTATGATCCTCTCCATGGCTTTGCAGATAAGGCTTGTCAAGCTAATGGGCGGTAATTTCCAGGGTCGGTGGAGGCACCGCCTTTGTGAAGTGGGACCACAGTTGCAGTGCGCCACTCCTGGGTACGTATCCAGAGGTAAGCCTTTGATTAAACAGCTGTCCTAGCTGTGAGTTTAATTCCTCATTGAGTTCGTGGAGCACACAGCCGGGGACACCATCAGGTCCCATGGATGCTGTGTTTTTTGCTTTGGAGAGAGCAGTTCTCACTTGGGCTGGAGATGTTTGGGGGCTGCAATCGTTTGGTATAGATATCTCTCCTTTGGGGGAGGGTAGAAGTTTGCACTGAACCTGTCAGCCAGTATGTTGGCAATGTCTGTAGGATCAGTAATCTTCACATCATTTTGAACTAGTTCTGAGCATATCTGGGAGTTTCCTCCTAGGTTTCTAACATAGCTAAAGAAGGCCTTATGATTGCCTTTTGAGTCTTTAGCTATTTTTCTCTCGAAATTTGCTTTGGATGATTTTATGAGAGCTCTTAGTTTTTTACTTATAGTGATCAAGGGTGTCTTACCTTTTAAGGATTTTGCTCTATCTTGTAGTAGCTTCCTCCTTTTGTTGTAGAGTTTGTTTATGGCTGGGGTCCACCAGACTGGACGCTTGCCTTTGGTACAAAGAGTCTTTGTTTTGCTTGGGATTGCCTTATCCATGCAGTCCTGCAGGTGCTGGTAGAAGGCATTTGTAAGTGATTCAGCGGCTTGAGTACTGTTTTCCGCTGGTTCGGGGGCCTTAAAGGAGACCACACTAGTCTTTAGAAGTGTGAAGTCGGCTTTTGAGAAGTTCTTTACTGTGGTCTTTTTTATTTCAGGTGGGGTGGGATGAGGACCTCCAGCGAGATTAGTTTGTGATCTGATCTCACCAGTGAGGGTATACTTCGGTGTTGAACATTGTGCTCCCATGTTCGTGATGATGAGATCAAGTATGTTATCTCCTCTTGTGGGGATGGTGACTAGTTGTTCCATGGCATTTGAGTTTATGAATTCCAGGAACTTTTGGGCTAGGGTGTTTGGGCTTGAGTAGTGTTCCCAGTCTATATTAGGGTAATTGAAGTCACCTAGTATGATGGTGTTTGGTGATACATTTATCCCCTCTAGTGTTTTCAGGAAGGCCATGTGAGGTTCCTGAGTTTGTGAGGGTGGCCTGTAACATGCCACAATTTGCAGAGCAGTCTTGCCTACTGTTAATTGCACCTGGATGGTCTCCGATGCATCATGCATTGCCACCAGTCTTGAGGTGTGGGTGTCCTTGATGAATATGGATACCCCTCCTCCTTTCTTGGTATTGTCCGGATTTTGGGGCCGGAACGCATGATATGAGGTAAAACCTGATAGCGCTGGGGTGCTCTCAGGAGCCTTGAACCAGGTTTCTGTCACAGCACAGACATCGATGTTCTCCATACTGAGAAGGGCCTCGAGTGCGTGCATTTTGAGATTTAGACTTCTGGCATTGAGCAGCATTACCCTTAGTTTTTTCCTTTTTGTGTTCTAGGGTGGTAGGTTTAGAATTTGAGCCTTGCCTAAAAGGCACTATGGGGTGGCAAGAGCCTTTGCCAATATCCGAATCCCAGGGGTGACAGGTGCAAGCCGTCCCTTGCAGATTAGGGTGGCTTGTCCAGCATGTCATCCCAGGCAGACAGATACTGGATCCCCTTTGAATGACACCAGTGTTTAAGCCAATTGTTAAAGCTGATCATCTTATCTCTGTATTGTGGCATCATTCTTGGTGAAGGTAGGATACTGCTCAAGGTCAGGGTCATACCTGCCTGGGCTACATAATCAGAGAGCTCCTCAATGTCTCTTTTCATGTAGTCCAAGGAGGCACGACTCAGGCCGTTTACACCAGCGTGGACAATCACTGTGTCTTATTTGTTCCTGCTGTTGAGAGACCCAGTGCTTGGCGTTATGTGGCGGATTCTAGCGCCCGACAGACAGATTACAGTGACCATCTCCTTACACAGTCTGGTGAGAGGCACGCAAGTGTGTCCGACTATGGAGTCACCAATGACTAGGGTGTCTGGCATTGTGTTTGGCCTTAAGGGCTGTGACTGTTTGACACTCTGACTGTGAGGTCTATGTGTTGCAGGTGTTGTGTTCTGAGGTGGTGGTTGTTTGGGTGTCTGCTTTGGTGGCCTCTGCTGTTTTGGTAGATTTTTGATCAGAGCCTCCGAGTATGTCTTTGTGTGTTTATGTGTATGATTTGAGGTTGTAATGGTACTATGTGAGACTGGGTCTATAGTGTGTGTGGTAACCTTCTCCTCCTGACTGGTCTTGCCAGTCCTATGTTGAGAGAGCTCAGCCTCCAGTTTGGCCGTATAGTTGCATCTCTCGCATGTATTTGTGTTTTGTGGGAGGAGGAGAGGGTTGTCTGTGTACATGAGGCAATTGTAACATTGCCTCAATATTCCCAGGTTCACCAGCTGAGCAGGAGAGGACACTAGCAACTGATCCCTCGACATGCTAGAAGGATAGACAAAAAACTTTAAAAAAGATTCCGGGGGATGTGGGTGACTGAGAAATGGGGGGTTGCCTTTTTGGGGTACTATCTATGACAAGAGTGCCGTATCAAGGTAATAAGTACTGTAGGAGCAAGTGCTAGGTTTAACAGATAGAGAATAGTCTACTTGGAGTCAAGTAGAGATGATCTTTTTAGTTATAGGATACGCTGATTAGATCAGTAGTATAGTTCGAGGAAGGTAGTTTTAAGGGAAAATTTGAAGAGTGTAATTTAGGTAGCCCTAATAGTATAAATCTGCTTAACCAGCGCTGCCCTAGTGTGCAACAGTAGCAGCTCACAAGAAACTCAGCTAAATCAGCAAAACGCGTTTAGCGTTCTATATCAGGGGGCTGAAAGAAGCTAGGAACTGGCCCAAAACGACCAATAAACTAAAAGTTACTGGCTGAAACCTCACAAAACTGGACCAACAGGCAGCTCAATGCTTCCCACTCCCACTGGTAAGCAAGGGAACCTCCTCTGTTCCAAATTAGGTAAAGATTCAGTAACAGGAACTGCAAACAAAGCCCAGGGATCAGCAAGCTCTGAAACTGGACTATTCTAGCTTAGTAAGGCGGGAAAACAAGAGATATTTTTTTTGTTTTTTTTTTTCAGAAAACAAGCAGAAACAGATACAGTAAACACTTATAAATGCTATAAATCGGCTATCACAGCCTACACAAACAATTTGCAACAGTTACAGATTTTAAAAGTAACAAATTGAGAAACAAGTGCAAAAACAGAATAAATGCAGAAAAACAGTAACAATGTATCAGCAAGCAGGCGAAATACAGTTGCTAGATAAATAGAAGTGGAAAGCCACAAAAATTATACTTAAATCAGGTAAAGTCGCTTTTTTAGCTCTCTGAAGCTTGGATTACTCTGCTGGCCACCACGAGGATCTGTGCTGAGTAGGTACAAGCCAAAAAACGCGCGTTTAGCGTTTTTTATATCAGGGGGCTGAAAGAAGCTAGGAACTGGCCCAAAACGACCAATAAACTAAAAGTTACTGGCTGAAACCTCACAAAACTGGACCAACAGGCAGCTCAATGCTTCCCACTCCCACTGGTAAGCAAGGGAACCTCCTCTGTTCCAAATTAGGTAAAGATTCAGTAACAGGAACTGCAAACAAAGCCCAGGGATCAGCAAGCTCTGAAACTGGACTATTCTAGCTTAGTAAGGCGGGAAAACAAGAGATATTTTTTTTGTTTTTTTTTTTTCAGAAAACAAGCAGAAACAGATACAGTAAACACTTATAAATGCTATAAATCGGCTATCACAGCCTACACAAACAATTTGCAACAGTTACAGATTTTAAAAGTAACAAATTGAGAAACAAGTGCAAAAACAGAATAAATGCAGAAAAACAGTAACAATGTATCAGCAAGCAGGCGAAATACAGTTGCTAGATAAATAGAAGTGGTAAGCCACAAAAATTATACTTAAATCAGGTAAAGTCGCTTTTTTAGCTCTCTGAAGCTTGGATTACTCTGCTGGCCACCACGAGGATCTGTGCTGAGTAGGTACAAGCCAAAAAACACGCGTTTAGCGTTTTTTATATCAGGGGGCTGAAAGAAGCTAGGAACTGGCCCAAAACGACCAATAAACTAAAAGTTACTGGCTGAAACCTCACAAAACTGGACCAACAGGCAGCTCAATGCTTCCCACTCCCACTGGTAAGCAAGGGAACCTCCTCTGTTCCAAATTAGGTAAAGATTCAGTCACAGGAACTGCAAACAAAGCCCAGGGATCAGCAAGCTCTGAAACTGGACTATTCTAGCTTAGTAAGGCGGGAAAACAAGAGATATTTTTTTGTTTTTTTTTCAGAAAACAAGCAGAAACAGATACAGTAAACACTTATAAATGCTATAAATCGGCTATCACAGCCTACACAAACAATTTGCAACAGTTACAGATTTTAAAAGTAACAAATTGAGAAACAAGTGCAAAACAGAATAAATGCAGAAAAACAGTAACAATGTTTCAGCAAGCAGGCGAAATACAGTTGCTAGATAAATAGAAGTGGAAAGCCACAAAATTATACTTAAATCAGGTAAAGTCGCTTTTTTAGCTCTCTGAAGCTTGGATTACTCTGCTGGCCACCACGAGGATCTGTGCTGAGTAGGTACAAGCCAAAAAACGCGCGTTTAGCGTTTTTTATATCAGGGGGCTGAAAGAAGCTAGGAACTGGCCCAAAACGACCAATAAACTAAAAGTTACTGGCTGAAACCTCACAAAACTGGACCAACAGGCAGCTCAATGCTTCCCACTCCCACTGGTAAGCAAGGGAACCTCCTCTGTTCCAAATTAGGTAAAGATTCAGTAACAGGAACTGCAAACAAAGCCCAGGGATCAGCAAGCTCTGAAACTGGACTATTCTAGCTTAGTAAGGCGGGAAAACAAGAGATATTTTTTTGTTTTTTTTTTTTTCAGAAAACAAGCAGAAACAGATACAGTAAACACTTATAAATGCTATAAATCGGCTATCACAGCCTACACAAACAATTTGCAACAGTTACAGATTTTAAAAGTAACAAATTGAGAAACAAGTGCAAAAACAGAATAAATGCAGAAAAACAGTAACAATGTATCAGCAAGCAGGCGAAATACAGTTGCTAGATAAATAGAAGTGGAAAGCCACAAAAATTATACTTAAATCAGGTAAAGTCGCTTTTTTAGCTCTCTGAAGCTTGGATTACTCTGCTGGCCACCACGAGGATCTGTGCTGAGTAGGTACAAGCCAAAAAACGCGCGTTTAGCGTTTTTTATATCAGGGGGCTGAAATGATACTGCGTATTAAATATATATTTATATATTTAAGGCATTTTTCTTCTATCGCCCATTCTCCTCTCGACTATTCCTTCTATACATTTGTTTATGGGCTATATATGTATGGTCTAAGCAAAGTATGACCAATATTTTGAAATCTGTAATATTAAACTATTATGAGCATTTTAAGCTTATTTAAATGTGGTAAACGTACTTTATTCAAACACCTTTCTCCATTTCATTTATCCCCTTTTGTTCCAATAATAAACCATTTATGCAACTTTCTAATATTGATATTTCAAAAATGTATTCATTCAAGTCCTCATTGTTGTCAATATCACTGTTATTAGCAAGAGAATAAATCAACATTGCTTATACTAGTTATTGATTATAAGATAACATCTTCAATATAATGATCAGATAGTAGAAGTGTTTGCTGCTTTGAAGTAACTGGATATGTGTTATTCCCAAAACAGCTTTTTTTTTGTTTATTCAACACTTACTGTTGTATTAAGTGCTTGCTTAAAATCCATTATTAGTACTATGTGGGCTATGCAATCAACTTACTTTACCGCATCCTTCTATATTTTAGGAATGCCTAAATACAAAGTACCCTTGAAAATAATAAGCAAATTTCTATTATCCAAATAACATTCCTAATTTATCAGCACTCACATGAAAAAGATATGTTTAAAATAGGATTTTTTTGGGTGAAATATATTACATATATATGAAGGAACTCACAAATATGATTCTCCAAAAGTGACTTATGAAGAAATACCAATAATGTTCTCTTTACAGTTTCTTTTTTATTTAAAACATTTAGATGTTCATATATCAGGTAACTATATTTACCTCGGCTTACTAACATGCAACAATATTACACCTTCCCCCTTTTTTCTTTTTCTTTTTTTTTAATCTATCTGTAACTTATAAAGGGATGTTCTATTTTAATGTTTTTCAACTTTTCCTTCAGCCAGCTGCGTTTATCTTGCATTAAATATCTGGTGAAGCTGCATTGTAACTAAAGCGTCTGTGTGATGTATAGAGAAATGCTAATTTTCTCTTCATGTGTAATTTACTCTTCATTTGTAAGTTATTTTATTTCTACATACAATTAACCAGAGTTCACCTTAGAACTAAACATGTATCTCACACTGTCAATAAGTTTAGAAAACAAAGCAATTCAAAACAATGCTTGGAAGCATGAGTGATAATTATGCATTGAATACTGAATTTAACTGCAACTACAACAGTTTCCAACATTTATGTTATTAAATCTAGTCTCCGGCATTAAGAGGAACTAGTAAACATTCATTTTGTTAGGAAATTATAAACTTACAGTCAAGAAACTACTTTGAAGAGTATTTTGAATGTCTCAGCATCAAAAACTTCCTTGCTGCATCTTTATCGCCTGTCACAGTTGTTTCTTATGTGCGACCGGGGCTCAGAGTACAATTACGTCATCACTAGAAGTTTTTACAAAGAGCGCCAGTCTCAAAACCACAGATCAATGAATAGCTTGTGTTTTAGTTCTCTTCAGGATTTGCATTCAAAAATCAACTGCATACACGAGGCAAGTATGACATTTTTCGGTTATTTTTGGCTTTCCTAGCTTTCATGTGCTCGTGGGTTACAAAAAAAAGCATGTAAAATAGAAAAAACAAGTTAAACAGGGTAGCACTATGCAGCTATTAATTTTTTTTAAAACTACAGACCGCACTTCTTTTGAAGCGCTCTCTCTCCCCAGAACATCCATCATAAATACTTTAATACCTACAAAGAAAATGTAATCAATCTAAAGCCCACAAAGCTTCCTGACAGACTGTATAAGTACCCACAATCCCTGTTCAGCATTTAAAGGTACTGCCACTCTATTTAATGTATTAAGGTTACAGAACAAAGACACACAAACTATTTTTAAACAACAGTTTAATATTATTCTGACGGCACTCAGCACACCACTAATTTAAAATATAACATTAAATCACGATTTTGTAAGATTATGACAAGATCTTATGTGCTTATAAGCCTTTTGTTTTTATTTATATTATAATTTATATAGAGGATAAAAAAACTTCATAACGGAGGAAGGAGAAACGTCAGGAAGTAATATCTATATAATAATAAGAGTAATTACTATAAAAGAGGAAGAAGGGTTAGTTATACATAGTTGTAAATATTTATTTTAAAATCTTACCTCATATTTGCACTATTAATCCTATTCCAATGGAGAATAACCTCAGGAAATTAGAAGTTTATGTTTTACTTCCCCTTTAAGTTTTTTTGTGGACTTATCATTTGCTGTTATTTTGCCATTAGTAGCTTGTCTCTTTAGGCTTGGAGTAGAAAATTCCATATCTTCAATTTTGTCTAGTAAATTATGTTTTTTGACAAATTCTGTTGCTTCTTCAATATTATTAAAGATTTTTTGACCATCTGGAAGTGTGACTTTTAATCTAGCAGGGAAGAGAATTTGAGCTTTTATTTCAGCTTTCTTAAGGTCTTTAATGAGGGGAATACAAGCTTTCCTTTTTGCTATTGTCACAGATGTATCATTATCAAATCTAATAACTCTTCCATTTTCTTGAATGGGGCTCTTCGTCCAGGCAGTTTTTAACAGCAGATCTTTATCCTGTGTTGAAAAAACTTAACTGTGATGGATCTTGCTGAAGTTGGAATTTTTGATATAGAAGGATTTGATAAAGACCTATGAGCCCTTTCAATTCCATAAAAAAGTGACTCTGGGAGGTTTAGCACTTTAGGCAACCAATTATTCAGGAAAAGAATCATATTATTTCCCTCCGTCTTTTCAGGAACTCCATAAATTCTAAGGTTGTTCCTCCTTGACCTTGACTCCAAATATTCCACTTTCTCAGTTAATAAGTTGTTTTGCTTCAAGAAATTTATTTGACTGTCATTCTCTATCTGCCTTCCATCTATGTCATTTAGAGATTATTCTATGTTGGTTATTTGATCCGAATGCTTTGAAATTATTTCCTTTAAATCTTGAATTTGGTTTTTACTCTCTTTTTTCATATTTTCCATAATGTTTTATAGATTGTCCATTTTAGTAGAAAGGTCCTATATACTTGTAATTATGGTCTGCAGTTCTTTTTTCATAGAACTGTCTTGAGCTGAAGACTTTGAATGGCTCATATTTCAAGTATCTGTATACAGCTGCTAATATTCTGACAGGAAGTTTGTGAGAAAATTCACTGAAAAATTTTACTTTTTCTTCCTCAGGTAATCCACAACAATGAAAAGAATATTTGTAAGTAGTTTTTTCCCAATGTATTTCGAAAAATTCCAAATAAATCCTGTCAGAAATAAAACTTATAATCAGAGCAACAAAAAACTGTTGCACTCACTCTGACATCTTAGCCACGCCCCAGACGAAGATTTTGAATAACATGCAAAGTGAAATACTGTCTGTTGGAAGATCGCTACATTTGGGACTTTGACAGATGTAAGTAGAATTCTGTCACCATCGCTGTCTGGATGCTACCCAGTGGCCATTTGTAGATCCATCTTGTATAGTAATGGCCTTTTCTGGTGAGAGACATTATAGCAAAGACTTATATTTTTTGACTGCATCAGATGCTCACTGTAGCTCCAAGCAGCTATGCCACTGTGAGCTGTGTTCCCAATTCCTAATCTAAGATTTATTTACAATATCAACATTGTTTTCAGGTTTTAATGTAAGAGCTTATAGAAGCAACTTCCAATCATGATATCAAAAGCAGTGTGAAATAAGAAGTCAGAAAATGTTTATGTGAAAGTGAAAACTGCAAATTTAAAATTATTTCTTAGATGCAAGAAGCCATTTTCCTTAGCAGCAGCTTTCTGATAGGAATTAATCATACAGTAAGGTTATATTATACATAATTTGTAAATGTTGCTAATAAAATGCACATAACTTTAATATTGTTAATATATATTTTTATAACTCTAATATAGTTTATATGTCAGTATTAATCTCTCCATAATAGTCTTGTAACTTTTATACTAAAGTGTGAATATTAAATGTAATCCAAATGTGAACTTGTGTATGTTTCCATCTATGTCCTACTACTTTATGTTTTAAAAATGTGTCAAACAGCAGTTGTCTGTACTTTCTGGACAGTGCGTGTCTGACTTCACCATGACAGCTAGGATCAGTTCAGTACTCCAGGAAACAAACATTATAAAACAAATAAAATAACTGAGACCACCTGTTGTCTGTGGATTCCCATACTTAAAAGATATGTTTATCAACAAGTATTTTATAGTACAGTGGAAGTTCCTTAATCAGAGCTATCCATTAAACACAGATGACCTCTGTAGAATATACAGAGTCTGTAATCTGTGTATATTTTCGTAGTTCCTAGATTCTCCATTAGTCTTTTTTACGTTAGTTATGTTTCTTTGTTAAATGTTTTTTTATGTGGTAGTGCTGTGGAACCAGAACAGTGATGGCAGTTTTAATTGTTGACTGGGCCCTAGTCACATCAGTGTGAATAAAATTGGCTGATGGAAGATGAAATTATTTCAAAAACATTGTTTATATTAAAGTGTTATTTGGACTTTTGCAGACAGTAGTTTGTTTACTGTCTAGCTGCCATGGTGGATGAAAAATTGGACAGGATCCTGCAAAAGGTGGAAGACCTGATCCTCAATAAGGGACCCATGAGGCAAGTTTTAGCTTTGGTCCATACGGAAGATGAACACAGTAAGGAAACGATGGTCAACACTGAAGAGAATACAGGTCCTAGAGGAAAATAAGTTAAATGGCAAGAGAGTAAGATGTCAAAGCACAGAGAAATGGTTGAGACACTGCAGAGCAGGGAGAGGCTGTATCAGGGATATTTGGTTTAAATGAAGACCTAGAGCACCCAGAACCAGTCAGATTTATAGAGAACTGAGTGAAAGAGCGTGCACACTTGTAGGATGACAGGGAGCACAGAGATGGGAGAAGGACCCTAGCTTCTGGAAAGCTGAAATATCTAGTTGTGAAGTATCGCTCATACCAGATGAAAGACTAGATCACAGCCTAGTGCAGACCGAAATTAAGGTGGATTGTGGAGGACATTTTCCCTGTGGTGCATTACTTGTGAGTGTAACTTTTTCCTGCTGTTTGGAAAAGATCTATGATCCATCTTTTATGCAGAGCTGCTTTCAGGTATTCTGACAAAGCTCTGTGTATTGATGTTTCTCAGTGGACGAGTTAGTGAAATTGCACATGGAGGTGATGTAAGAAAGAGTTGCCTGTTGGACTATGAGTAGGAGCACAGCAGTGGTGTGAAATGATGCAGTACATCCTGGTACTTTCACTGAGTGACTTGGTCCAGGAGTAGATTTTAGGTGCCCTGGCAAGAAGAATGGCTACCAGTGTAGTAATATCTGAGTACATTGGCTAAAGAGACAATGAGAGATGTGTCACCCTTAAAGGATGCAGAGCAGGTGAATACATTTTGCAGGGAGCCTGATTTTCCAGTTGTCCAGGAAAAATACTGGTAAATCCCAATTTGAGCGTGTCTGTGTTTTCAGAAGTATCTGTTTTTTTATGGAATTTGGCATTGCAGGCCAAAGCACTCATTCACCACAACCTTTGTTTTTCATCATATTTATAATACTGTCAACTTACATCACTGAGTTTACCCTGTACTCAGAATCTGCTTTAATTTGATATGTGTGTGTGTGTGTGTGTGTGTGTGTGTGTGTGTGTGTGTACATATATACATATATTGATGTTGTATAAAATTATAATAAAATCACAGACCAGAAATTGCAGCTAGAATTCCCAGATTTCACGTATTTCATCTTAAGAAAACTGAATTTCATTTTTTGAGAACTGTAAATCATTGTTCCTGATGATGTAGTGGACCCTAAATGACCTGAAGGATAATGAGGAAAATTGCAGGATTACTAACAAAGTGAGTCTTCTGCTAAAGGAAAGTGAGTAGCTGTGTAGGGGAGGTGATGAAAAATGTTCCAGAGATGGACATACCATTCCCAGAAGGGAACAGAAGGGTCTGACATAGACCCTGGATGAACCAGAAAGCCAGAGATTAAGCAGTTAAATGTAAGTAGAGATGTGGTTCTTAAGAATGAAATGCTGTGTATGCTGCTTGTGCCACGGTTATATTTCCTTCTTTTCTCAGGTCAGGATTATATCTCTCTGGTGATTGGAATTAGTGAAGGGAGTCATATGGATATAGAGTTCATGGGGAAGAAGACCAACAGGAGGAAAAAGAAACTGATATGGGTGTCCTGTCAGTGGACTTCATATTCGGGGTGATAAAGGTTTCAATGACCATGACTCCGGTTAGTGAGAGGATTTAGGGTGTGCTGAAGAAAATGGAAACTGGCCCACTAAAGATGACCAAAGATGCCCTTGTGCCTTTTATTTAACTTGCTTGTTTGTTGTAACAACATTATTACATTTTTTGTATAAATTCATTATTATAACAGTGTACTCAGTAGTGTGAAGTCTGATTTATAGAAGTTAAAGTAAGGCCAGATTGGGGTGGAACTGTTTATATGCTTTTGAATTATTTTGTGGGGTCTTATTTGGATCCTATAGCAAAGTGAGGTTGTAAGTTATGTAAGTAGAGATATTAATATTAGGACACTGTGATATTCTGTGGGAAGTAATAGGGGGTTGTATAACAGACTCTCTTGAAGTATGGGATTGTGAAGGAGTCTGATGCAGTGTTATATAAATTTAAATAGGATATTAGATATTTTTATTTGAATGTTTGCTTATTAACCTGTTCAGATGTTGTTTGAGTTGTCTGTATATTGTTTTTCTGAAGTTGCTTTATTTTGATTTACAAGGTGTTTCTGGAATATGGATCCATATGAGTGAATAGCAGATGCTTGTTTGCTGTGCTGTGATATATGTGGGGGTAGTAGGGGTACATAGAGAAAAGTAGGGCACTGACTAAACTGTATGCTGCCTGTAGTCCTGAGGAGGGTAACATGGGAAGAGGATCTGAAGCTGTGACAGTCTGTGGGGATGTCAGGAATTTCATCAAGCTGTAGCATAAGGTAGGTGTTCCTTATAAGATTGCGGGACTGTCTGCTGAGGTATGTGAATAACCCTATGTAGTGCATGTTATGAGGCTATTTTTGTGATGTTTAGGTAAGGTGTGATTGTGATGGGGTAAGAATAGATGTTAAATGGCAATTGTGGGTTGTTTATGGACACTATGTGATATGGAGGGAGATGACACTGTGTTGGGGGAGGTGGGATATAGTATATACGAGGGTATAGGTGGAGTGAATCACAGGTGTCTAGCAAGTTAGGAGTTATTTATTGATGGTAGTATGTGAAGGTAGGGTAGGAGTGCATAGGAAGAAAAGGTTTGTATTTCAGTAGGGAGAGTAGTGTAAGGGTGCCTGGGTGAGCAAAGAATGGGACTGCTTTTGTTGCAAGTTTGACCTGTTGTGGCTAGGGCTTCTCACTGCTGGGGAAGGGAGCATAGGTTACTTCTGTCAGTGTTACCCTAGGACCAGGTGGGTCCAGATTCAGAGAGGAAGCAAAGAGAAAAGGACCAGTTGGTTCCAGCTTCAGAGAGGCAGCAAAGAGGCAAGAGAATAGGGAGTTAGGGAAGAAGTGAATAGTATAAATGTGGCAACTGTGAATATCAGTGGGCTTCATAGTTCTGCTAAGAAGAATAGGAATACTGCAAAGTGAAGCAGAGAAGGAGTGGATATGATTATGTTGTAAGAGCTTCAATTAAAGGCAAGAAGAGTGGGGAAATTACAGAATAAAGGCTACTAGTGAGAGGGGTTGTCATGTACTAAGGGAGTGTAGAATAATGGGATAGGTGTGTTAATTTGGTAGGAATGGGGTAATATGGAGCATGAAGGTTTGTGGGTCATGAGCAATTATATACATGAGGGAAGTGATGCAGTGGTATGGTCATATTATGCACCTAATGAACATAAGTAGGAAATGTTAAGCAAGTGTTTAGGGATGCTAATAAGGTGCAACTAGTGGGAATTAGGTGATTCTTTTGAATTCTGTGAGGAGATTTTAACATGGCTTTAGAGCTAGATATGGCTTGCTTATATGGTGTGGATGACTTTCTCAAGATGATGCAAAAAGTGTTGAGGAAGGGCATGAGGATTTGGGTTGGTAAGAAAAGTAAGGAAGGAAGGGACAGTTTACACTTTCAGGGGTATAAAGGAAGTAAGCAAGTACATTGGATAGGCTACTGATAGATGCATTGATAGCTTGGGAGGTAGACTGGCTGGACATTTTGGAAAGAGGCATTTCATATCACATGGTGGTAGTAGTGATATGACATGTCTAAAGAAATCATGAAGGTTAAGGGATGGATATGGAATCCATGGAACTGCAGAGGAACAAGTAGGATGAAGTGACTAAAGGGGTTTATGACATGCAGTAAAGGAGAGTGAGGGAAAGGTAAGGAGAGAAGGAATATTGTAGTGGGATAGGATTAAGGTAACAGAAAGGGGGGGGTATAGGACGCTATATGGAAGTGGTGAATAGGAGAAGGATGGATAAGTTGAGGGACGAAAGAGAGGTAGTTGTGCAAGGTCTGGAAAGGACAGTGATACTGATCAGAGAGCTAGAATGGAGGAGCTGGAAGTTGCTGGTGAGGATGTTGTTGACCAGCCTGGATGTGCAGTAGTAACTGAGTAGAATGTATAAAGAGACAGTGCTACAGAAAGCAGTAAAAGATAGACCCCTTTAAAAGATGCAGGAAAAGGAGGAGGAAGATGTTCAGGTGGGGTGGGAGACCATGGAGTACCAGGAAGATAATGAGAAAAGCTAGAGGAGGACTAATGAATGGAATAGCCATGTGGAGACTAGGGTGACAACAATTGGCCAAGTTAGTTTTGTGAATGCACGATCCTCCCCAGACTACTCACTATTGTTACTACTTTTGTGCAGTGGACTGAGAAGGAATGGCAAGACAGAACAAGGATAGTATTGATGGACATACAAATGCATGTGATGCTGCCATTTGTTTTTTTCCCATTACATCAGTGAAGCAAGTTGTAGGGAAAGGAAAGGTTTTGTGGTGGATTCTGTTACTATAGTAAAGCCTCTGTGTCAAGGTTATGGTGAATGGGGGTACACTAGAGAGAGTAAAGTTGAACAGGGAAATGCAAAAAGGTTGCATGCTGTCAGCGGCTGTATTTCTAATAGTCATGGAATGCATATGCAGGATTTTCCGAAGGGTGGAGAAGGAGAACATAGCGGCCCAAACATGTTTCCATATAAATGTATTATTTCACAGGAAGTAAAGAAGTTCTGTTTGGAGTATTGAGTGCATTTGGGGAGGAATCAGCGCCAGTGCTTCATCTAAAGAAATCTATGGTAGTTATGATTTGTCAGGGGGTGGAAAGTGCGTAGACTGAGTTACTATGTTCACAGACATTAAGAGATTCTCTGATTTTACTTGACAGAGTCAATCCATGAACCATAACCACCTTTTCATTACCCTCCCTCATAAGTCTCCTCCTAGCCCCAGCAAAGTAAAATATGTCAGGCTCAGGATTAATTTACAAGCTCCCATGCAGTCATCAAGGTTTGCCTTAATGTAAGTGAGAGTATCAGTCTGTTTCATATGTAACAGAAGATTATTGAAGAGAAGAGAAATAACGGTGGAGTTAAGGTATTTCCATCAGTAATGGAAAATAAAGACAGAATTTGGACATATGGTAGCTGGTATGATTGATAAATGGAAATTTAGTATACTGAGCAGGAGAGTTGAGGTAGTAAAAGTACTAATATTGCCTTGGTGCTGTACATGTTGAGACAAATATGGATGAGTCTGCATGAAAGGACTGCTTCAGAGATGCAATTGATTTGCACTATAAATATGTATATCAGGAATAAGAGACAGAATAAGAGTGGGGAAAGGGAGTTTAGTGATGTCAGCTTTTAAAAGATGGTCTCTATCTGCTAATATGGTGTCTAGCTTAAAGGGGATGGAGGATGTTAAGCTAAGGTGGATACAGTGGGAGGAGAGAACAGAAGCAGGATGTGCAAAGGGAAAGAAAAGGAAGAAAGGAATATGGATAAAGAGATGAATAAAACAAAGCAATTGAGGCTGAGTTGGGAGAACTCGTACATTAAGTATGATGGACTGGAAGGGATTATATGGATTTATGATTATTTATCAAACACTTTTTGTCTGATGTATAAAATAGTGAAAATAATTGCTGAAAGCCAATTTCAGTGAGTAGAAACTAAGGCCTCCCACACCCCCTAAGTTATATGTACCAACTCCATTGTTGCCTAACACCAGAGAAAGTATAACTATACATGTTCACTGAAAGTGGCTTTCACACCATCAGTTGGATAAAGAGCACTCTCAGAAAACACATGGTCCTGAATTTATTACAAGCATTTGGGTAAAGAGTCAGGGAGTAGAACAGAGGGGCATTAAAGTATGCAGAAGAGGTGCAGATAGTGGACATGGACAGAGGTGTCAGAATATTCAGGTGCTGAGAGATGTACTGGCTGGAAGGTGGTGACTGGCCTTTTTATTGAGTAGTGGTTAAAAAGACTCGGTGAAAAAGCAAGGTGCTGATAATTGGATGCAGGAAAGGTTTTGGATATGTAGAGCTGGCTTACGATAAGGAAGGATCCATGCAATTTACAGAGATCTTGGGGAACAGTAGGCAGAAGAGATTGTAAAGGGAATTGTTATGGCTAGGCTTGTATAGGCCCTAGGGCTGATAGCCTAGTACCAACCTATGAACCTATAATAGCCAGGTAAATTGTTATGGCTAGGCTTGTATAGGCCCTAGGGCTGATAGGCTAGTACCAACCTATGAACCTAAAACTGATAGGTGAATTAGGAAGAGTGAAGAATTGAAAAATGATGATGTTTGCAAGGGGATCTGGGAGGTAGAAAGGAAACTGAGCAGGGTTGCTTAGGTGTATGATATGCAAAAAGATCTTGCATAATTTTTTTTTTATTTTTAACATCTTTACAGAGTTATCACTTAAGACATAGGCAAACATACATTTGTATAAAAGAAAACAAACCATATTAACAACATATTCCCAGTTGCAAACATTGTACATTGTATATATTCTTTTGTATGTTTATCATCAATTCAACATTTCATAAATTGATCAAAAAAGTTCCTGCCTTTCCTTAAATTTCACACCTCCTCCAAAACATTATTCTGCATTTATTCTTCCCACAATTTCCATTTTTATCTGTGTAATATGTTCCTTCCCTTTTCTAAAGATCACACTTTTAGTTCTTTTTTGTCTGTCATCATACTCTGTACTTCAAATATAGTTAGTTTAAACTGAATTCTATTTTCTAGTAATTGTTTTTTGGCAGACACCAGAATTAAACTTAACAAGGTCTTACTTATATCTAGGTAATTCCAGTCCTGTTTTGCATCTCAAAAAAATAATTTCCTTACTTCAATATTTCTGAAAGAGTACTCTGTAGGGAAAGTCTCCAATGAACTGAACACATCCTACTGGTAAAAAGTAACCAGACTTAAATCCTGAACACGAAGTGCTTTATTGGACCAAACCACAGAAAAATACAGAAAAATAGAAGATGATACTGAGCGCTTTCACCCGTTCGAATATCCAGGCTTTATCAGAGTATAATCATAACCAGTTTCACAAACCTTTTGAATTCTGAGTCATGACTCAGAATTCAAAAGGTTTGTGAAACTGGTTATGATTCTACTCTGATGAAGCCCGGATATTCGAACTCAGAATTCAAAAGGTTTGTGAAACTGGTTATGATTATACTTAATATTGCTTGGAAATCACTGGAAGGCAAGGTATGTTAGATAATGTGGATTATGTCAAATATCAACTTGTCAACATTACCGCTTTCGTTATTTTGCATAGACTATATTTTTATTTTCACTGTATTTTTTTTTCCGAGTAAGTCATTGGTAATTTTGATAGTAAACCGTCCCCATAAATATGCTGGACCAATTTCTGTGTGGGTACATAGTTTACGCCTATAAATTTTGTTTTTATCTTCATTAATTTTATATTTCAAAAGACTTGAAACTCTCTCAAGATGTTTCACTACATTGACATGTCCTTTACTGGTTTTATCAGGTACAAAATAATATCTTCTGCAAATAAAGCCAACTTTTCTTGATTACCATACCAAGTATATCCTTGAATTTCTGAGTCCCTTATTTTCTTTGCCAGTGGCTCCAAATATAATAACAAAGTGAAAAGAGGATACCCCTGCTTGATTCCTCTGTTCAAACACAATTTGTCAGAAAGTAACCCACCCTCTTTAAAATTTGCCTCTAATGCCTCATATATCCTCCTAATTAACCCTATTATTGTATCAGGGAATGCAACTGCTTCCATTGCCCTACTCATAAAATTCAAGCTTACTCTGTTGAATGCTTTGTCTGCAATAAGACCCACCAACAACAGTGGTATTTTCTTACATTCTGCTTCCCTCTGGATCATGATTGTTCTGTTAATGCTGTCAAATGTTTGCCTCCCCTCCATAAAACCTCATTGATCCATAATTATAAATTTTGGCAACACATTTGCCATTCTTTTAGCTATTATAGACATAAGTATTTTATAATCATAGTTTAAATTTAAATGGGCCTATATGAAGCTGGTTCTGATTGGTCTTTACTGTTTTTAGGTATTACAGCAACCACAGCTTTTTTCTAGGATGCTGGTACTTCCCCTACTTTTAAAATAATATTAAAAAATCTTCCAGATCTTTCCTCTTAGATTACAAACTTCTACTGGAATATAATCTATTCATGGAGTCTTTACTGCAGGTTGATTATATTGTCACAATTTTATCTCATCTCCTCCTATCATAACAATTAACTGTTGAGCCTCACCTACCTGTAACCTAGGGATAACTAAGTCTTCCATAAATATTTCTATTTGTTTTTTTCTTCAATTCCACATTCTTCTGCTTTCCACAAATGTACATAACTTTTCTGAAATATTTCTGCTACCTCTACATGATCTGATGCTGGCTAAGGCAAGGTGGGCCATAAAAGTGATGTCTACTCGCACCAAACCTCAGAACTTCTCTGCTGCCAGTCAAACATCAGGTGTTCCTGCTGTACCAGCTGTTGGATTGTCTTTTCAAAGATAAGTACCCTGTTGGGGACATTTTGTTCTTCTGGGTCACTGCATGCCTGTTTAGGTTCATGTCATCCAAGAAGAGAAAGTGTAAGTGCAGTTGTTAGATCCCCCATAAGGACACCCACAAGCTTTGCCTGTTCTGTTTAGGGCCAGCACACAACCATAAGTCCTGCTCCATCTGTCAGGCCTTCGTCCCTAAAACCTTATGCAGTCGTTTGCATGCCTTGAATATTTATTTACAAAATCAGCACCTTAAGCGCTTAGCTTTAGGTATGGAGGGGCCGTCCGGTCAGCCCATTGAGCCACCTAAGAAAGGCCAAAGTTGCTAGGCCTGAATCCGTTGCTGCACCTCCTCCACCCAATGTCCCTCCTGTGGCTGAAGTTAGCTTGGAGGAACGTTCGGTCATTGCTGATATGGATACAGCGGATACTGTTGGGGAAGCAGCAGAACCCAGAGCAGAAGGCACATCCTCAGAGGTATCTCAGACTTCAGCTACTTATGGTGAGGAGAAACATCTGATTGTACTGGCCACCCAGACGGGTTCTTCCACTTCTGAAGATGCTGGTGAACCTAGGTCTGCCTTGGCCCCCATGCCCTCTAGGCACTCCTTGAAAAGGAAACAGAAAACAAAACATGTTTCTTCTCCTATACAGAGCCAGCCAGACTGGATGGCATTTTGTTAGAACATCTTCAATGCTTTTATGGTTCTCGGGCCTGCCACACCCTCATCCTCCCCAGTGGCTCCCCTGGTAATTAGTCTTAGGCCTCAGGCTCCAGATATCTCTCAGTCTGAAGCTGAGGACTCCGCTGACTCCTCTTCAGAGGATTCCCTGTCATATGATTCACAGTTACCATCTGCTCCTGGTTATGCCTCCCCAGAGGAAGATTCTGCTGAGACAGATTCTCCAGGTGAGGATCTCACCTTTGAGAAGACCATTCCCAAAATGAGGGAGTTATTTAAGTGGGATTCCACTGAGATGACAGAAGTTTAGAAAGATACTATGAACTTCTACAAATGGATAACCCTGCTGCCTCAGCTATACCTCCAGTCTTGTCTGCTTTTCTGAATGCTTTTAATGCAGCCTCTGTGAATCCTGATTCACAGCCCCTTTTCCCTCAAAAGCCTGGCCGATTCTACAAGGTCCCTGAGGGGGCCAAATTTTTTATCAAATTTCCTGAAGCAGATCCTGGCACCGTATCAATTTCAGCTGATAAGCCCTCAAAACTGCTTCAATCCACTTCAGTTCTCCCTATAGATAAAGGCAGCAAGGCCATAGAGTACCTTTTGAACAAATGGTTATACCTCAGCTACCCTGGCATTCAGGAAAAAAAATATGAAACTCATATGTCTAAGTATGCCCTAGCCCTTTTAGGACAAGCCACTAAGCTTTTGACTGAGAACCCAGACTGTCCTGCAAGGCAAAGATATCCAGCTTTATATCCTTGTCTTTTCAGGCATTCCACTAGATGCAGCTATGATGCAGCTGAAGCCTCTGCCAGATCTGCTGCTTCTGCCTCAGTCCTGAGAACTTATTCATAGCTACAGTTACAGCCCTTACCTGATGATATTAGGGCAAAACTGTTGGATGTGCCTCTGGATAACTCTGCCCTCTTTGGGACAAAGGCGGCTGAATTGTTCAAAACTCTACAACAGAAGGGGAAGGAGTTACAAGACCTGAAGCACCTGTTTGTTTCTTCTGTCCCCAAATTCCACAGGCATTATCCCTCAAAACTCAATTTATACGGAAACATTCAACTCCTTCTCCTCCTCCTTCCAGAGGCAGAAAGAACACCAGGAAGCAACAAACCCCTTCCAGGTCTACTCAGTGTCCAGCCCAGAAGCATCAGTGTTAGGACAGGGTAGGTAGTCTGTGACTATCTGCCATTACTGAAAAAAACTCTCAATTCCACCGCCCTTTCCCCAAGACTCTCTCACTGCTTCCCTGTTTGGAAAGCCATTACCTCAAACAGGTAGGTCTTATCCATCATAGAAAATGGTTATTTCATGACCTGGATCACAACACCTTCCTTGAGGGATATTCCACAACCAACTAAAGAGCAGCTTCCCCTTTTTCAGTTAGTTATAGTCTGCCTTATTGTCCAGGGAACAATTCAATCTGTCCCTATAATAGAAAAGGGAAAGGGTTTATATTCCAGACTTTTCCTAGTCCCAAGAAAAGATGGTCCCTGGCAACTAATCCTAGAGCTTTCCCACCTCAGTCTTTTCCTGCAAGTACCCACCTTTCAAATGATCACTCTGCATACCCTCTTCCGTTGATTTTACCTCAGAGATTCCTACCCACTTTGGACATCAAGGATGCCTACCTACACATCCCCATAGGGTCCAATTACAGGAGATTCCTACGCTTCTCTGTGGGCTCCTCACATTTTCAGTTCTCTGCCTTGCCCTTTGGACTTTCTACAGCACCAAGGGGCTTCACTAAGTGTTTGGCACCAGTGATTGCCTTCTGCAGGACCCAAGGGATTCAAATATTTCCATACCTGGACAACCTTCTGATCCAGGCAGACTGTTCAACATCCTCACTACGCCATCTACAAACAGTAATGTCAGTCCTGCAAGCACTGAGTTTCGTGATAAACTACCCCAAGTCCAACCTGAAACCCACTCAGTACCAAATATTCCTGGGATGCATGATAAGGCCAAATGTCATGAAGGCCTTTCTGCTAGCTCAAAAGATGGAAGACTTAAGGCAGTACCTACTCTCTGTCCTTCAAGTAACAGTCTTGACTGCCAGGCAGTACCTCAGACTTCTAGGTTATATGACATTGACTATTCCTATGTTGCCATTGGCAAGGCTCCACATGAGAAAGTTACAGTGGTATCTAAGGTCTATATGGACATGGCACTCTCACCGCCTAGAGTACAAAAGCCCCTTCCTATTTTGCCTCAGGAAAGGGATTCTCTGGTGGTTGAATCAAGTGACCTCCAACCCAGGACTCCCCTTAACAGGCTCTCTTGCCAATACAGGAGATGTACATGGATGCCTCAGATCTGGGATGGGGAGCAGCCATGGGTTCCCTAAGAGTCCAGGGCACTTTGCCAGGCTCCATCAAACAGGAACATATCAATATCAGAGAAATGAGAGCAATTCTTCTGGCCCTGAAGTTTTTCCAGCATACGTAGAAGCGGGGTGCACCCTAAAATTGTTCACAGATGACACTGTAGTTCTGTGCTATGTGAACAAGTGGAGGGATCAAAATCCTATTTGCTGTGCCGACTAGCTGTCCAAGTCTGAGAGCTTGACACACAACAGGGAGTCACTCTGCAAGCAGTGTATATCCCTTCAGAGCAGAACACCCAGGCAGACACCTTGAACAGGTCCATACACAGTCCCACGAATGGATGCTCCAAAGGGATGTGTTTTTGGACATAGTCCACGAGTGGGATGCAACTCAAATAGATCTGTTTGTCTTCCCTCTGAGCAGACAACTTTCATCATTTTGCACATGCCTACCCAGTCCTCTGATAAGGGCAATGGAGGGTTTCTCAGTCTCTTGGAAGGGGATGTTTCTGTATGCATCTCCCCCTTCCCCACTTCTTTAAAAAGTCTTACTGAAAATCCTGCAGGACAAACCAAAAATCTTGATGGTGACCCCCTTCTGGCCAAGACAGCATTGGTCCCCCTCCTTCTGCATTTAGCCAGGGGCAATCACAACATGTTACCTCACAGGGTGGAGCTTCTCACCCAAGACAAGGGATCACTAATCCATCCCCACCTACAATCTCTGCACCTTACTCTGTGGGTGATAGAATTCTGATCCCTTACAGACACCTTTAGAATGAGGCCATGCTCACAGTCCTGCAGGAGGCCAGGAAACCTAACACTAGGAGATCTTATTTGTGTAAATGGAAAAGATTATCCATATGGTGTCTACAAAGACAGTTAGACTCTCTTCAGGGTGATGTTCCCTTGGTACTGTCATACCTGTGTGAACTCTTGCAGACAGGGTTGGCTTATGCCTCCATTAAAGCCCACCTTGCTACTCTTTCGGCTTGTCTGCCTCTGGACCTCTGTTTGGCATCTCAGTTGCCTACAAGGATATTCCTAAAAGGAGTGCTGCATCTCAGGCCCCACAGAAAACCCATCCCACCACCATAGGACCCGAGTTATGTTTTAGAGAAGCTCACGGTGGTCCCTTTCGAACCAGCTTCTAAAGCCTCTCTAAAATATTGCACTTGGAAAACAGTAGCCTTTACATCAGCCAGGAGAGTGTCAGAGCTACAGGCCCTCATGGCTATTCCCCCTTTCCTCACCTTCCACAAGGACAGGGTAACTCTCAGGACCAACCCTTCCTTCATACCCAAAGTGGTCAATGAGTTATCCTTAAACCAAGCTATTCACCTTCCCACCTTCTTTCCTCATCCTTAGAATGACAGTGAGAGAGTCTTACACTCTCTTGATGTTCACAGACAGCTTAGGTATTACTTTGACAAAACCAAATCTATCAGGACATCAGAACAATTGTTTGTCTCCTTTCACCCCAGGGCTCTGGGGAAAGCAGTGACAAAGCAGACCATTTCTGCCTGGATTTCCAGGGCAATTTCTTTCTGCTATACATACCATGGGAAAGCTTTAGAATCTAAGATTAAGGCACACTTCACTAGGGCTATGGCTTCATCTGGTGCTTTCTTTAAAGGGCTGGACACTGCCTCCATTTTAGAGGCAGCTACATGGACCTCTGTCCACACCTTTACCAAACATTATAGATTTAATCATATTTCCAAATCCAGACTGGATTTGCCAGGGCAATCCTCCATGGATTCTTAGAAAATAGTTCCAAGTCTCCACTCTCTTCTTCACTTTGAGCTTTGGCACTCACCCAAGGGTTTGGAATGCTGCAACATGAGAATAGAAGGACATAAAATAGTTGTGTAAAATCTTACCATAACCATAGATGTCCTCTTCCATGTTGCAGTATTCCTTCCCTCCCTCCTTCCCCCTTCTTCCATTAATCTGCCCCTTCTGCGATGGCACTGGATTTGTACAGTTATCCTGGGGCTGGGGTCTGACTGGGGCACTCAGTTCTGAGGTCTGGTACATGCAGATGTCACTTTTATGGCCCATGTTCCCTTAGCCAACATCAGACGTCCCACATACCCTGCAGTGACTAGAAGCTTTTGTATACTGGCCGGATGTTCAGGTAGCAAGAGAGGAATAACCACTAATCTGGAATACTGCAACATGGAAGAGAAGGACATCTATGGCTTATGGTAAGATTTTACACAACTATTATTTATGCAAATCTGGCTGTCTTAGTAGTTCAGCAGAATACAATTATTGAGGCTGTACAGAGAAATGAATTAGTTCTAACAAACTGAAGACCTTTTAATCATAAGTTCATAGGTATGTACTAGGCTAATGGCTCTGGAGCCTTTACAAGCCTAGCCCATAGAAGTGCCCTGGCATTGTGCTGCCTCATCATTAGTTCCCAGTGCCTCTATCAAGTAGAGCCACTGGAGTGATCCTCGGGGTGAACTTTCTATTTCCCATCCACTCATCAAGATTTCTCTTGAGAGGGCTAGTGAGGTGCTCTGCTTGACATCTATGGGAAGTCTATTCCAGAGCATGGGCAATCTCTGGGTTATGAACCTGTCCCTCCAGCATGTTCTGTTCATTGTGGTAATAAGGTTGAGGTCTGTGCAGCATGTGGTGCGGAGGGATTGGGATTTCTTTAGATGTAGCATTTCTAATAGAGCTGGGTCAGACATGGCTTTGTAAGTCAAGCAGAGATCACCTCTTAGTAGATGATATGAGACAGAGAATATCTGGAGTTTTTTGAGTCTGTCCAAGTAGGACATGTGCTTAAGGCCTAGGATCCCCTTTGTGAGGTACTTTTGTGGCCTCGCCAGCTGCTGCAGGTGTCTAGTGAAGTACATGCCAATTGGGGCATTATACTCTATGACTGGTCTAATGAGGAAAGAGTAGAGAGAAATAATGACCTCTTTCTTCCCGGATGCAAAATCCTTGGTAATGAGATGTGCCACATAAAAGTACTTTCTGACCACAGTGGCAATGTGATGGTCGAAGGAGAGGTTGCTGTCAACCTGCATCCCCAGATCTCTTATAACATCTTCAATGTTCAGTGGGCTCCCATCGATGTGATAATTAGTGGGAACTGAGTTTTTCCCAAAGGGGATGATGACGCTTTTTTTGGCATTAAGCTTAAGGCCATGGTTTTGACACCAGTCATTGGTCTCGGTGAGGCCTTTCTGAAGGATGTCTGCATCACTTGGGGAGTTAATAATGGCTCCCAGCTTGCAATCATCTGCAAATTTGGTCAGCCAGAGTCCCTCCGTGTTGGCCTGGACATCTGAGAAGTAGATGCGAAACAGGAGAGGACCCAGGACCGATCCCTGTGGGACTCCACTCATGACTGGTTGGTAGTCTGACTTGGAGTCCTCTACTTTCACACTGTGGGTTCTATCTGTTAGCCAATTTGCAACCCACCTAATGATATAGGGGTTGATGCCTAGTTTGCTAAGTTTATCAATAATTCCTAAGTGAGGAATGGTATCAAAGGCCTTGGCCAGATCGAGGTAGGCTGAATGAACTGCCTTACCTTCATCCACCGCTCTGGTGACTGACTCTGAGAAGTCAACCAGGTTGAGCAAGCATGATCTACCTTTCACAAAACCAAATTGCGTGGGATCTAGAGTTTGGAGATCATGAGTAAGAATTTCACCCATGGGACTCACTAAGTCCTTCAACAATAATTCTTCCTCATCGTTTTATCAGCAGTGTGCTGTCATGTTGCAGGTGTGTAGTCACCACCTGACCCTGGATCGTCTGTCATGAGGACAGATAATATTAAGAGATGTCTTCCAAGTAACTGAGGAATAAAATTGTGCAAGGCTGCAGACTGGCTGAATTCAAGCCAGAAATTCAGGATGTGTTGGAAGTTATCGGATGTTGTAGTTTGTCTGGGTCTTCAATTTTACATGGAAGGTAAGGAATTACATTTCGACTGGCAAACTGTAATGATAACCCTCATTTTCAAAAAGGTGAATAGAAGAATGGGTTCCAGCTATACACTCTCCTTAGCCTTTCAGTGAAGGCATATGACATGGTGCTGAGAAAAAAACTTTAAAATAGAATTATAGCCAAGGAAAAGCAAGTCATCTCTTTGTCCTCAGGTAATGGGGAAGTGATAGGACCTGCCAGTACTATCTTCATGCATTTTGGAACTGGAGGAGGCATGCAATGTCATACCCAGGAATTTCTTGTTGAAAGTGCTTTGATATGAGGAGAGTTGTGTCTGCATTTTGTGTGTTATCTGATACTTTCAAGACTGGCACAGAATGTTATGGGTGTGTGTTGCCTTTTCTTCTGTTGTTAATTTCATGAAGAAGGTATTAAGGCACACCTGTGGTCTGGAGAGTATCCATTTTGGGTTTGTGAGGGTTGCAGCTTTGCTGTCTGCAGACAATGCTGTTATTTTAGCCTTGTGTAGCTGTGCAGTGCAGCAGTTTGCTGCTAAGCATGAGCCAACTGGGTTGAACATCAGCACCTCCAAGCCAGAGGTCATGGTTCTGTCCTGGGTAACTGTTCATTTATCCTTGCGGGAGAATCAGAAGAAGCTACCTCAAATATAAAAATGTAATTACCTTGAGGTCTTGCTCATGAGCAAAGCTGGAAGGGAGTGGAAGATCAGCCAGCAGAAGAGTTTAATGACAGCACTAGTTCAAGCCTTGTACTGGACTGGGGTGATGAAGAGAGAACTGACTCCTGGGATGAAGCTCTTAGTTTACAGGTTAGTCTGTTCCCCCATCTGACCTATGGTCATGAGCTGTGGGTGGTGAGCAAAAGGATGAAATCACAGATACAAGCAGTAGATGTGAGGTTCCTTCACAAGGTTGCTCCACTGTTGCAGAGTGTACATCTCAGCAGTCCAGGAGCACTTTGGAGTAGAACTATTGCACCTTCAGCTTGGGAAGAGTCATTGTAGGTGGTTTGGTCATCTACTGAAAATACCCCTACCAGGATCCTGCCATGGCAGATGTATCAGGAACAGCCTACTGGGAGGAGGTCTTAAGGATGACTCAGAATATGCAGGAGGAATTATACCTCTCAGTGTGGCTGAGAATACCTAGAGATCACATAGGAGACAATTCCTGGGGACTGGAAAATGTGGTCTGCTTTGCTCAGCTTGCTTCTTCCACAACCCTTACCAGGACAGGTTGTTGTGTCTTTCGCTTTTTCCGGTGAGGGGTCACCACAGCGGAACTCTGGTCCGCTAATGATTGGCAGCAGATTTTTACGTGCCAAGTTGCCAGCTCTGACACACAACCTTCAACAAAGGTACGCCCATTCACGCATGTTTCCACACAGAAGATGCTTTAGCTGAGAATCGAACAGGACAATGTCTTACTCTGTGGCCACAACGCTACCAGGAATGTAGAAAATAAATGGCTGGGTAATAGGCAAGATATTCAAATATCAGTGAAATAATTTAAAAGTAGTTCAGTTTGAAGGAAAAATACATGGTATCAAATGGCTCCTCAGTGCAATAAACAAAGGTCATGCAGAACCAGTTTGAGTTATTTCATGGATATCTGTGGTTTTTATGCTTGACATTAGAAATTATATAAAGTTACACTGTTTTTTTTCTTTTTTTCATGTGTGTGTGTGTGTGTGTGTGTGTGTGTGTGTGTGTGGTCATTCCCTTTTGTGGTGATAGAGTGTTGCAGTTAGCATTGCCGACTTCCAGTGCTTAGTTCCCCAGTTCATCTCCTGGTTGATGTTTCTCCTTTGCAGAATATGCACATCCTTCCTATGTTTGCATAGGTTTTCTCCAGTTGCTCCAGCTTCCTTGAAACCTCAGGGATATGACCTAATGAACTGGAGATTCTTGCTGTATTTGCCCATGTATGTGTGCGCTCATCCAGCAGTGGGAGAGCACCCTGGTGCCTTGTGCCAGAAGAGTCTTAAGATATGATCCAAGTACACCCATGACTCTCAATTAATTGAAGGAATTATCTCAAATAAGTGAATGTATTCTCCTATATAGTAACTCTTTCCTTAAAGTAGTTACTCTAGAAAATATGTCTAATTGTTTATTTCCAGTAGTCATCATTTCTAGCTGTTTGTATTAAACACTAAGCTTGCAGATGTGAAAGTGGAAAAAGAGAACTGTGTGTGGGGGAATATTTATGTTATGGTTACATACGTGCTTCTCCATGAGCAGATGCTATGGACATATGAATAGAAGTAATTATGTACATAATATTATCACACTGCACAAGTTGTTTTTGTTTGTTTTGACTCATCCCTAGCTCAGCATTGAACTTTGTCTTTATGACTTCCTTTTGGACTCATTCAGTCTCCAGGGTGACAAGCCCATTCATTCTCTTGGAGAAAGAATTGAGGAAGCAGGTAGAGGAAGCTATCAGCCTGTGCTGTGGGTGGGATTTGTCCTGTAACCCTACCATCTCCTGTGCATGCCCATAGTACTTGGGGCCAATGTGCAATGGGCCCTGTGATGTATGCTTATGCCTCCATCTGTGAGTTATCCATTTCCCATTCCCTCCCTTGTAGACAAAATCTCCATGGGATATCCACTCTTCACAGTGGATGGTACCACAGACAGTTTGCATGAACACATGCAGCCAACCTTTCCCCCTGCAAAGAGGTGAGGGGGGATAAACCTTGACACCCCCCCTCCCAGGCTGTCTTCATTAGCTGTCTAAGCAACAAACTGATCTTAGGTCACTTTGGTCATAGACAGGACTTATATCTCTACTCCAGTGGCAGTTGCTTTTACAACACGATTTTACTCCTAGACAGCTAACTTAATAAGCATGCATATATTGCATTACATAATCAATATATAATTCTTGCTTGTCATGTTTAACCTTTAATTTGAATGACAGCACAGTATTATTGGGTCCTGTCACTAAAAAACCTTACAGTATACCTGTCAGCAGCTATAATTTATGCATAGTGTCACACGTTTTGTCCTCACAGTCAGCCTTGCCTCTCCTAATATTAATTTTTTCATAAAATCAGACCTGATTAAACGTACCCTTAAACAAAAGTTTCCTTATCGGTAACTATATAGTGGTCAAGTATCTGAAGTCTTGTTCTGGAAAATAAGAAAATTGTCATCTTTTTTGTGAGCCTCTGCTATGAAGGATAGAGCTATGTTTTTCAACTTCAGAAATGGAGGGTGTGATATTATACAGAAATGACCATATCTGAGAAAGGTTTCTGTACAAGGAGCTAGTGAGTAATTTTTTCCTGAAAGACATAAACCATCTGAAAAAAATGTTTTAAGCTTAGCTCATGGCTTTTAGAGGATGAAATTGTTAACCTTTTAAAACAAGTTTTCAGTGTCACAGACTTGACACAAATAGACATGGAGGCACTTACGCTGAAAAGGGATGTCGTAGTGTCAGCCACAGAGGATTATGATTGGGTCTGTGAACATAATAGTTTGTTACAGATGACAAGAAAGTCATCTCAAGAACATATAAATGAGTTATGATTAGAGAGACTCTATCACAATTCTTTGTAGTACATGGACCTTTAGCTGTTTTAATGCACTACTAGTTACAGGAAAAAAGTATAGAAGTGCAAAATGTTTTACAAGTTATAAAGCTGTAACATATTTATCAAAGTATAACTTTGATCTTGTATAAAACTATAATGACTTCACAAAAAACAAGTGTGTCAGTCCTAAGTGTTTTGCAGCTTTTAAAGTTTTTTCAACTTTTCACTGACACTTCTCAACTGTTGATTTTTGCCTCATATTTTTGGTCTATTTATCTTAAAATTTATGATTTTTCTGGTAAATCTTTGGGGATTGAAGTCACTAAATAGTGACATACATTTGAGTTTCAGACTTTAAAATGCATGCTAACAGAAGTCTTGTTATTCTAGCAACTTTCTGTGTATATAATATCAATATTTAAAATCTGTCCCTATTTTCGGGCCTCTTTTTCTATTGTTTTAGGCTTTCTCCAGATTTCTTATAGGCATCTAGCTGTTAAGAGTCCAGGCTTCATGTGGAATATGATATTGCCAGTAACAAACCCTGCCTGTGCATTGAAGAATCGAAGTCCTGTGCAGTAGAATTTCTCTTGCGTTCATCTGTTTCACAGAAGCAGCATAAACAGTGCAGAACGCTAACTCTGTAAAATCTGATCTGTTAAGTAAACAAAGCTTACTGAACTTGTTCTAGTCTCCATTAATAAACCAGCAGTAACACTGCTTTTGCTTTCCTTTGCAGCGAATAGTAGACTTGGAAAAAGAGAATACTCTATTAAAGCATGAAAAAGAAGAACTGAACAAGAGAACGCTTAATCAGTCGAAAGGATTAAAAGGTGAGAATTCCTAAGGCATTGTTTAGGTTTGCTCATGACTGAAGTTTGCATTTCAAAAGAAAAATCCGTTTTTGTGTGTTATGTGTCTAATGCCTCAGCACTGTGGAGATCTGGATATTGTAATAATACTGTAGATTTTTTTTTCTTGTGTTGTGTTCCTATTTTTAACTGTATTTCTGTGTTTGATGGCATAACAGCATTACAGAGAGCATGTCCTAATGTTTCTCATCTGTCTGAGTAATCGCAGTGATTCAGGGGATGAAAATAAAAGTGTGTGTCCTACCCATTTAGCAATATAACATAATGTTTTAGGATGTAATATGTTGACATGTTGATAGAAGTTTGAATCCTGTTATCGGACTTCAGTGGTGGTCTTGAGCGAATTAATTTCCTTATTCTCCCCTTAAAGAGGAATTACTGATCCCAGTGGACCTATCATGTTATCACTAATAAATAAGACCAAACATTCAACATTATGGACTGACTTGTTTTCAGTCCAGGTAATGATAAAGTTGTTGAAAGAAAATGAGCACAGGCTTGATGTGGGACTATGAAAAAAGTCATTGTTAGGGTTACTGTCAGATGTTCTATAGTAACGAAAACGAAACACAAACTACATCTTATTTGTCTATTACTTTTATGCGAGTTCCACATAGTACTTTTTGTATAAAATAAGTTATAAGCCAAAGTTCTATCGTGCAGCATTTTCATCACACTTAAATTAAATCCAGAGATTTGATAGAGTGTAAGGCCTTGTTAAATGCAGAGTCCAAGTGTTCTTGCACAAGCAGTAGTGACAGATGGATGTGTAAATCTAATTTGCAGTTGACCAAGAAAGTTTTCATTCTGCTAGAACTTCCTCATTGCACCTGCAAAAAATATGCTGACATATACCACATAGTGACATACTCGTGGATAGTAATTGTGCCTACATGTAACACTGCAGCTTATTTTCAATGCCAGTTTGGGTTGTTACATGATAATTGCATGTGGACTGGCAAAATCAACTATACTATATGCAACATATTGTTTAAGTTGTTTACTTGTGCTGCATGCTCCCGAGAGATGAATGTCATTGTTTCTTTATAATGAGATTATGCATTGCATGTCTGCTCTAACACATTTTACGTTGACTGCAAGGAACATGCCTTGCAACTGTTTAGAATTTTGCAGAACAGCGACGATTTTGCCTTATGTTTTTACCCTGTCATTTGCAAAATTTTTAATTTCCTGGTAAATCACCTTGGATTACCATCAGTCAGTAAAGCCTGGCATTAGATTTTTATACTTCCTATTGTTTGGAAAATGCATGTTGATGCAAAAACTATTGTTCTTAAAGTAATATTAAAAAAAAATCCTTGATCCCCCCCCCCCCCTTGATTTTTGACATTGTTCAGAATTTCTGAATAACCTGAGCCTGCTATTGGTCACTTTTGATCAGTACACTATCCTGGTAATACCTTGAGAGGTATGACTAGGGGATCTGGCATCTAATTGCTACAGTAAGTTTAAAAAATGCAAATGATTCCTCTGCGCAAAAAAAAAAAAAAAAGTAATTCTGTTCGCACTGTTTCCTATCAAGTCCAAAGCAGGTATAGCATCCAGCACCAATGTAGCACAATGACAAATGTTTCTGCCTTATATTGTTATGCATGGCTGGAAGTTATGAGGAATTCTGCAAAGGTTTAGAAACCTTCTATTTATGCATGAGGTCTTAGGAATAGCCTTAAGAATCAACAAAGAAACATATTTTAACTTCATGCGATTGGAATGCAATAAGAATCCCTTGAAATATGTATTTTCCTAGTCATTTTTTAATCTGTTTTTCTGAAAGCAGTCTGAGCAAAAGCTCATTTCCTGCAGGGAGTATTAAAAGAAAATTGTTGTTAAAGAATTTAAAGCAGGTACCGCAAAACGAACTAGAATTTTAATGTCCTAACTACCATTGAAAACACAGTGGGCATTTAATAAAAAGAAAGAAGTAAAGAAGACAGGAGAAGAAGCATTGCTGCTAATGTTGTAATAGGCACATAAACATGCGTAGCTTGCCATTCTGGTTCTGTACCCAGACTGTGTAGTGCATAAGTGTGCTTTTAAATTTCCTTAGTGATGTAAGGACACAGCGACTGCTAACTGCTTTAAATTCTGATATTTCTTTAATTCCTGTGCTGTAGTTCCTTCTCCACTGTAAAGATAATTTCCATCTTTGAGTCATTGTGCAAAACAATGGCTGAGTTTTAGACTTGCTCTGTGATCCTTATGTTCTAATACAAGACTGTTCATTACTGGATGAGGTGACTCTTCATGACAGAAATGTCTCTCTGGCTGGATATCCATATTCTAGGGGGGGTCTCATAACTAGCAATGTATTTTCAGAGCTGTGGGATGGAACAGGAGCCACAGACAGCAGCTACTCGACACTAAGATGAAAATACTACAGTATGTGTGTGTGTGGGGGGGATTTGACATAAAATAAATCATACTTACCTTATGGCAGATCAGCGATACAGTCTGTTCTGTTCTCCAGGAAGACTGTACCCTTCTGGCCATAATACATAGAATCAGAAATATTATCAAATGGTATGAAATCAGGGAGTTCTGTCTCCATGCTATGAGCAGATTCACCATGCTACCTCATTGCCTTTTCACTCCAAAACATAACAAAGATACTTCTGCCTCCCCCAACCCTCCAACAGTCATACTGGAAAGAAGCTCTGTCCAGGAATGAAAAATGTCTTTAGCTGAATTCTGCCTGTCCTGCTTATTCATACTTCTCAACTTATTTGCTCAAGATTTCTTTCGGGGGGGGGGGGGGCAGAATAAGTAGCAATAATTCAGTGACAAGTTAATACTATAGCAGATTTTCCATCAGCATGTTTTTCTAAAAAATAATAAGTCTGAATATCTAATGTCTGGCATTACTGACTCACTGCGATCCTAATTTATGTACCAAAAAAAAAATCAAGTTTCTTTAATAGGGACAAGACAACAATTTGAGACAAAATCAGAGACATTGTGCAAAATTATGGACGGTTGAGAAATACGTTCTCAATAGAAGTTTCATTAGCTATGAATGAATTCTTAAGAAAACAAAATA